>NW_020529063.1:0-66465 GCF_003368295.1 Carassius auratus
GAAAAGAAAAGGTAATATTGCATATAAATTATATCCAAGTATGAACTAACTTGCGCAATACTTTAAATATTCTTACTCTACCCTAAATCAGTGAAAATGTTTGGCTCAGTTTACAGAAAGTGTACGTCACACATCATTTCATTATTATGCAACATAGTTTTCTCCTCAGTGAGTATTTAACTCTTTATTCTTGTGGATTAGTGTGTAAGTGTTTATCACACACACACAACACACACACACACACACAACAACACACACCGGTCAGAGTTTGGATCAGATTGATTTTTATGTGTTGTTGTTGTTGTTGTTTTTACAGGAGTTCACTCATCAAAACAGCATTTATTTGATCAAAAATACAGGAAAAAAGTGAAATATTATTATGAAGTAAAACAACTTTTTTATTTTAATATGCATTAAAATCTATTTTATTTCTGTGATTGTGAGCATCATTCCTCCAGTCTTCAGTGTCACATGATCTTCACAAATCAGAATAATTATGATGATTTATTATCAGAGTTGTGCTGCTGAAACTGTGATACTTGAAAGTATCTCTTCTAACAGGATTCTTTGATCAAAGAAATGTTAAAAAGAAAGCATTTATTTAAAATAGAAGTATTTCTAACAATAAACAATAGAGTTTAACAGTTTATAACTCTTTTAGGGTGTATTAAATTGATAAGAAGTGAAATCAAAGTTAATATTGTTAGAAGAGATTTATATTTTTAATAAACGCTGTTCTTTAAAAAAAAAAGTATACATCGAAGAATCCTTAAAAAGATTCCAAAATAATATTTGGCATCACAACTATTAATAATTCTAATAATAAATCATCATATTAGACTGATTTCTGAAGATCATGTGACACTGAAGACTGGAGGAATGATGCTGAAATACAGCTGCACATCACAGTAATAAATTATATTTAAAGGATATTAAATATAAACCATTATTTTATATATTTTATTTTGATAATTTTTAATTATTACTGAAATACAACCATTTTTGTATCAAACAGTTTCAATGAACAATAATAAATGAATTACCTGAAGCTGACAATGAAGTAAATGTATAATAATTAGCAAAGATGATTAATTAGCGCTGTAAAAGCGCGTGTGAGGGGCGGAGACGCGCCGCGGAGCGTCAGACGCGCGTGAGGACCAAACACAGCAGAACGGTAGGAAACTTCACTCCTCTTATCATTTCTCTTTTACTATAGCGATTTATTTTTAGATATGTGGTCTGAGTCTTTCATAGAGTTGTAGAGTTATTAGAGAAATAGAGTTATTTTTTACATTCTTTGGTCGAAGTTTTCAGATCGGGACTTCGGAGCCTGTTCGCGACTCGGTTGATTCAGATCGGCACTTCGGAGCATGTTCGCGACTCGGTTGATTCAGATCGGCACTTCGGAGCATGTTCGCGACTTGGTTGATTCAGATCGGCACTTCGGAGCATGTTCGCGACTCGGTTGATTCAGATCGGCACTTCGGAGCATTTTCGCGACTCGGTTGATTCAGATCGGCACTTCTGAGCATGTTCGCGACTCCGTTGATTCAGATTGAGACTCCGGGGACTGTTTGTGAATTTTTTTTTTTTTTTTTTTTTTTATTCAGATCTGTACTTCGAAGCAAGAAGTGTTTGTCAAGCAGTTAATTAGTGATAACTGAATATTTGGGCCTGAGGCTTTTTTTTCTAACCTGTCGATTTGATTTTTAAATGATTTCAATGACAGGAAGTTGCATGTGTTGTGTTTTATGAATTGTGGATGGATTTATCAACTGAGAAATAAAGTTGAACAGAAATGATCATGAACTCTTAAAGATGATGATGAAAAGAAAAGGTAATATTGCATATAAAATTATATCCAAGTATGAACTAACTTGCGCAATACTGTAAATATTCTTACTCTACCCTAAATCAGTGAAAATGTTTGGCTCAGTTTACGGAAAGTGTACGTCACACATCCTTTCATTATTATGCAACATAGTTTTCTCCTCAGATGAGTATTTAACATCTTTATTCTTATGGGGATTAGTGTGTAAGTGCTATACACAAACACACACACACACACCGGTCAGAGTTTGGGATCAGATTGATTTTTTATGTGTTGTTGTTGTTGTTGTTGTTGTTTTTACAGGAGTTTACTCATCAAAACTGCATTTATTTGATCAAAAATACAGGAAAAAAGTGAAATATTATTATGAAGTAAAACAACTTTTTTTATTTTAATATACATTAAAATCTATTTTATTTCTGTGATTGTCAGCATCATTCCTCCAGTCTTCAGTGTCACATGATCTTCACAAATCAGAATGATATGATGATTTATTATCAGAGTTGTGCTGCTGAAACTGTGATACTTCTTTCAGGATTCTTTGATGAATGAAATGTTAAAAAGAAGAGCATTTATTTAAAATAGAAGTCTTTTCTAACAATAAACAATAGAGTTCAAAAGTTTAGAACTCTTTTAGGATGTATTAAATTGATAAGAAGTGAAATCAAAGATTAATATTGTTAGAAGAGATTTATATTTTGAATAAACGCTGTTCTTTAAAAAAATATATATACATCGAAGAATCCGGAAAAAAGTATCGCAGATTCCAAAATAATATTTGGCATCACAACTATTAATAATTCTAATAATAAATCATCATATTAGACTGATTTCTGAAGATCATGTGACACTGAAGACTGGAGGAATGATGCCGAAAATACCGCTGCACATCACAGAAATAAATTATATTTTAAAGGATATTAAAATATAAACCATTATTTTATATATTTTATTTTGATAATTTTGAATTATTACTGAAATACAACCTTTTTTGTATCAAACAGTTCATTGAACAATAATAAATGAGTTACCTGAAGCTGACAATGAAGTAAATGTATAATAATTAGCACAGATGATTAATTTAGCGCTGTAAACGCGCGTGTGAGGGGCGGAGACGCGCCGCGGAGCGTCAGACGCGTGTGAGGACCAAACACAGCAGAACGGTATGGAAACTTCACTCCTCTTATTATTTCTCTTTTACTATAGCGATTTATTTTTAGATACGTGATCTGAGTCTTTCATAGAGTTGTTTTATAAACGCAGTAACTTTGAAATCAGCTCTGAAAGTTCCTGTCAGTGTTTAAAAACTAATTATGAATTAATAACATGTTGAATGAATTTGGTAAGAACGGTATTCTGTTTTATTTACATAAAGGTTATTAATATAGGCTGAAATATAGTGTTTTTATAGTGTAAAGGTGAAATTATGGTGCATTGCTCTTTAAAAGTTAGGCTGTTAATATAATATAGAGAAAGATCATTATAAATTATTTTTACTATATTAAAACGCATTAAATTTTTACATTCGTTGGTCGAAGTTTTCAGATTGTCACATCGGAGTCTGTTCGCTACTCGGTTGATTCAGATCGGCACATCGGAGCATGTTCGCGACTGGGTTGATTCAGATCGGCACTTCGGAGCATGTTCGCGTCTCGGTTGATTCAGATCGACACTTCGGAGCATGTTCGCGACTCGGTTGATTCAGATCGGCACTTCGGAGCATTTTCGCGACTCGGTTGATTCAGATCGGCACTTCGGAGCATGTTCGCGACTCCGTTGATTCAGATTGAGACTCCGGGGACTGTTTGTGATTTTTTTTTTTTTTTTTTTTTTTTTTTTTTTTTAATTCAGATCTGTACTTCGCAGCAAGAAGTGTTTGTCAAACAGTTCATTAGTGATAACTGAATATTTGGGCCTAGGGCTTTTTTTTCTAACCTGTCGATTTGATTTTTAAATGATTTCAATGACAGGAAGTTGCATGTGTTGTGTTTTATGAATTGTGGATGGATTTATCAACTGAGAAATAAAGTTGAACAGAAATGATCATGAACTCTTAAAGATGATGATGAAAAGAAAAGGTAATATTGTATATAAAATTATATCCAAGTATGAACTAACTTGCGCAATACTTTAAATATTCTTACTCTACCCTAAATCAGTGAAAATGTTTGGCTCAGTTTACAGAAAGTGTACGTCACACATCATTTCATTATTATGCAACATAGTTTTCTCCTCAGGTGAGTATTTAACATCTTTATTCTTGTGGGGATTAGTGTGTAAGTGTTATACACACACACACACACACACACACACAAACACACACCGGTCAGAGTTTGGGATCAGATTGATTTTTTATGTGTTGTTGTTGTTGTTGTTTTTACAGGAGTTCACTCATCAAAACAGCATTTATTTGATCAAAAATACAGGAAAAAAAGTGAAATATTATTATGAAGTAAAACAACTTTTTTATTTTAATATGCATTAAAATCTATTTTATTTCTGTGATTGTGAGCATCATTCCTCCAGTCTTCAGTGTCACATGATCTTCACAAATCAGAATATTATGATGATTTATTATCAGAGTTGTGCTGCTGAAACTGTGATACTTTGAAAGTATCTCTTCTAACAGGATTCTTTGATCAAAGAAATGTTAAAAAGAAAAGCATTTATTTAAAATAGAAGTATTTTCTAACAATAAACAATAGAGTTTAACAGTTTATAACTCTTTTAGGGTGTATTAAATTGATAAGAAGTGAAATCAAAGATTAATATTGTTAGAAGAGATTTATATTTTTAATAAACGCTGTTCTTTAAAAAAAAAAGTATACATCGAAGAATCCTTAAAAAGATTCCAAAATAATATTTGGCATCACAACTATTAATAATTCTAATAATAAATCATCATATTAGACTGATTTCTGAAGATCATGTGACACTGAAGACTGGAGGAATGATGCTGAAAATACAGCTGCACATCACAGTAATAAATTATATTTTAAAGGATATTAAAATATAAACCATTATTTTATATATTTTATTTTGATAATTTTGAATTATTAGTGAAATACAACCATTTTTGTATCAAACAGTTCAATGAACAATAATAAATGAATTACCTGAAGCTGACAATGAAGTAAATGTATAATAATTAGCAAAGATGATTAATTTAGCGCTGTAAAAGCGCGTGTGAGGGGCGGAGACGCGCCGCGGAGCGTCAGACGCGCGTGAGGACCAAACACAGCAGAACGGTAGGAAACTTCACTCCTCTTATCATTTCTCTTTTACTATAGCGATTTATTTTTAGATACGTGGTCTGAGTCTTTCATAGAGTTGTAGAGTTATTAGAGAAATAGAGTTATTTTTTACATTCTTTGGTCGAAGTTTTCAGATCGGGACTTCGGAGCCTGTTCGCGACTCGGTTGATTCAGATCGGCACTTCGGAGCATGTTCGCGACTCGGTTGATTCAGATCGGCACTTCGGAGCATGTTCGCGACTTGGTTGATTCAGATCGGCACTTCGGAGCATGTTCGCGACTCGGTTGATTCAGATCGGCACTTCGGAGCATTTTCGCGACTCGGTTGATTCAGATCGGCACTTCTGAGCATGTTCGCGACTCCGTTGATTCAGATTGAGACTCCGGGGACTGTTTGTGAATTTTTTTTTTTTTATTTTTTTTTATTCAGATCTGTACTTCGAAGCAAGAAGTGTTTGTCAAGCAGTTAATTAGTGATAACTGAATATTTGGGCCTGAGGCTTTTTTTTCTAACCTGTCGATTTGATTTTTAAATGATTTCAATGACAGGAAGTTGCATGTGTTGTGTTTTATGAATTGTGGATGGATTTATCAACTGAGAAATAAAGTTGAACAGAAATGATCATGAACTCTTAAAGATGATGATGAAAAGAAAAGGTAATATTGCATATAAAATTATATCCAAGTATGAACTAACTTGCGCAATACTGTAAATATTCTTACTCTACCCTAAATCAGTGAAAATGTTTGGCTCAGTTTACGGAAAGTGTACGTCACACATCCTTTCATTATTATGCAACATAGTTTTCTCCTCAGATGAGTATTTAACATCTTTATTCTTATGGGGATTAGTGTGTAAGTGCTATACACAAACACACACACACACACCGGTCAGAGTTTGGGATCAGATTGATTTTTTATGTGTTGTTGTTGTTGTTGTTGTTGTTTTTACAGGAGTTTACTCATCAAAACTGCATTTATTTGATCAAAAATACAGGAAAAAAGTGAAATATTATTATGAAGTAAAACAACTTTTTTTATTTTAATATACATTAAAATCTATTTTATTTCTGTGATTGTCAGCATCATTCCTCCAGTCTTCAGTGTCACATGATCTTCACAAATCAGAATGATATGATGATTTATTATCAGAGTTGTGCTGCTGAAACTGTGATACTTCTTTCAGGATTCTTTGATGAATGAAATGTTAAAAAGAAGAGCATTTATTTAAAATAGAAGTCTTTTCTAACAATAAACAATAGAGTTCAAAAGTTTAGAACTCTTTTAGGATGTATTAAATTGATAAGAAGTGAAATCAAAGATTAATATTGTTAGAAGAGATTTATATTTTGAATAAACGCTGTTCTTTAAAAAAATATATATACATCGAAGAATCCGGAAAAAAGTATCGCAGATTCCAAAATAATATTTGGCATCACAACTATTAATAATTCTAATAATAAATCATCATATTAGACTGATTTCTGAAGATCATGTGACACTGAAGACTGGAGGAATGATGCCGAAAATACCGCTGCACATCACAGAAATAAATTATATTTTAAAGGATATTAAAATATAAACCATTATTTTATATATTTTATTTTGATAATTTTGAATTATTACTGAAATACAACCTTTTTTGTATCAAACAGTTCATTGAACAATAATAAATGAGTTACCTGAAGCTGACAATGAAGTAAATGTATAATAATTAGCACAGATGATTAATTTAGCGCTGTAAACGCGCGTGTGAGGGGCGGAGACGCGCCGCGGAGCGTCAGACGCGTGTGAGGACCAAACACAGCAGAACGGTATGGAAACTTCACTCCTCTTATTATTTCTCTTTTACTATAGCGATTTATTTTTAGATACGTGATCTGAGTCTTTCATAGAGTTGTTTTATAAACGCAGTAACTTTGAAATCAGCTCTGAAAGTTCCTGTCAGTGTTTAAAAACTAATTATGAATTAATAACATGTTGAATGAATTTGGTAAGAACGGTATTCTGTTTTATTTACATAAAGGTTATTAATATAGGCTGAAATATAGTGTTTTTTATAGTGTAAAGGTGAAATTATGGTGCATTGCTCTTTAAAAGTTAGGCTGTTAATATAATATAGAGAAAGATCATTATAAATTATTTTTACTATATTAAAACGCATTAAATTTTTACATTCGTTGGTCGAAGTTTTCAGATTGTCACATCGGAGTCTGTTCGCTACTCGGTTGATTCAGATCGGCACATCGGAGCATGTTCGCGACTGGGTTGATTCAGATCGGCACTTCGGAGCATGTTCGCGTCTCGGTTGATTCAGATCGACACTTCGGAGCATGTTCGCGACTCGGTTGATTCAGATCGGCACTTCGGAGCATTTTCGCGACTCGGTTGATTCAGATCGGCACTTCGGAGCATGTTCGCGACTCCGTTGATTCAGATTGAGACTCCGGGGACTGTTTGTGATTTTTTTTTTTTTTTTTTTTTTTTTAATTCAGATCTGTACTTCGCAGCAAGAAGTGTTTGTCAAACAGTTCATTAGTGATAACTGAATATTTGGGCCTAGGGCTTTTTTTTCTAACCTGTCGATTTGATTTTTAAATGATTTCAATGACAGGAAGTTGCATGTGTTGTGTTTTATGAATTGTGGATGGATTTATCAACTGAGAAATAAAGTTGAACAGAAATGATCATGAACTCTTAAAGATGATGATGAAAAGAAAAGGTAATATTGCATATAAAATTATATCCAAGTATGAACTAACTTGCGCAATACTGTAAATATTCTTACTCTACCCTAAATCAGTGAAAATGTTTGGCTCAGTTTACAGAAAGTGTACGTCACACATCCTTTCATTATTATGCAACATAGTTTTCTCCTCAGATGAGTATTTAACATCTTTATTCTTATGGGGATTAGTGTGTAAGTGCTATACACACACACACACACACACACACACTGGTCAGAGTTTGGGATCAGATTGATGTTTTTATGTGTTGTTGTTGTTGTTGTTTTTACAGGAGTTTACTCATCAAAACTGCATTTATTTGATCAAAAATACAGGAAAAAAGTGAAATATTATTATGAAGTAAAACAACTTTTTTTATTTTAATATACATTAAAATCTATTTTATTTCTGTGATTGTCAGCATCATTCCTCCAGTCTTCAGTGTCACATGATCTTCACAAATCAGAATGATATGATGATTTATTATCAGAGTTGTGCTGCTGAAACTGTGATACTTCTTTCAGGATTCTTTGATGAATGAAATGTTAAAAAGAAGAGCATTTATTTAAAATAGAAGTCTTTTCTAACAATAAACAATAGAGTTCAAAAGTTTATAACTCTTTTAGGATATATTAAATTGATAAGAAGTGAAATCAAAGATTAATATTGTTAGAAGAGATTTATATTTTGAATAAACGCTGTTCTTTAAAAAAATATATATACATCGAAGAATCCGGAAAAAAGTATCGCATATTCCAAAATAATATTTGGCATCACAACTATTAATAATTCTAATAATAAATCATCATATTAGACTGATTTCTGAAGATCATGTGACACTGAAGACTGGAGGAATGATGCCGAAAATACAGCTGCACATCACAGAAATAAATTATATTTTAAAGGATATTAAAATATAAACCATTATTTTATATATTTTATTTTGATAATTTTGAATTATTACTGAAATACAACCTTTTTTGTATCAAACAGTTCATTGAACAATAATAAATGAGTTACCTGAAGCTGACAATGAAGTAAATGTATAATAATTAGCACAGATGATTAATTTAGCGCTGTAAACGCGCGTGTGAGGGGCGGAGACGCGCCGCGGAGCGTCAGACGCGCGTGAGGACCAAACACAGCAGAACGGTATGGAAACTTCACTCCTCTTACTATTTCTCTTTTACTATAGCGATTTATTTTTAGATACGTGATCTGAGTCTTTCATAGAGTTGTTTTATAAACGCAGTAACTTTGAAATCAGCTCTGAAAGTTCCTGTCAGTGTTTAAAAACTAATTATGATTTAATAACATGTTGAATGAATTTGGTAAGAACGGTATTCTGTTTTATTTACATAGAGGTTATTAATATAGGCTGAAATATAGTGTTTTTTATAGTGTAAAGGTTAAATTATGGTGCATTGCTCGTTAAAAGTTAGGCTGTTAATATAATATAGAGAAAGATCATTCTAAATTATTTTTACTATATTAAAACGCATTAAATTTTTACATTCGTTGGTCCGAAGTTTTCAGATTGTCACATCGGAGTCTGTTCGCTACTCGGTTGATTCAGATCGGCACATCGGAGCATGTTCGCGACTGGGTTGATTCAGATCGGCACTTCGGAGCATGTTCGTGACTCGGTTGATTCAGATCGGCACTTCGGAGCATGTTCGCGACTTGGTTGATTCAGATCGGCATTTTGGAGCATGTTCGCGACTCGGTTGATTCAGATCGACTATTCGGAGCATGTTCGCGACTAGGTTGATTCAGATCGGCACTTCGGAGCATGTTCGCGACTCGGTTGATTCAGATCGGCACTTCGGAGCCTGTTCGCGACTCGGTTTATTCAGATCGGCACTTCGGAGCATGTTCGCCACTCGGTTGATTCAGATCGACTATTCGGAGCATGTTCGCGACTGGTTTATTCAGATCGGCACTTCGGAGCATGTTCGCGACTCCGTTGATTCAGATTGAGACTCCGGGGACTGTTTGTGATTTTTTTTTTTTTTTTTTTTAATTCAGATCTGTACTTCGAAGCAAGAAGTGTTTGTCAAACAGTTCATTAGTGATAACTGAATATTTGGGCCTGAGGCTTTTTTTTCTAACCTGTCGATTTGATTTGTAAATGATTTCAATGACAGGAAGTTGCATGTGTTGTGTTTTATGAATTGTGGATGGATTTATCAACTGAGAAATAAAGTTGAACAGAAATGATCATGAACTCTTAAAGATGATGATGAAAAGAAAAGGTAATATTGTATATAAAATTATATCCAAGTATGAACTAACTTGCGCAATACTTTAAATATTCTTACTCTACCCTAAATCAGTGAAAATGTTTGGCTCAGTTTACAGAAAGTGTACGTCACACATCATTTCATTATTATGCAACATAGTTTTCTCCTCAGGTGAGTATTTAACATCTTTATTCTTGTGGGGATTAGTGTGTAAGTGTTATACACACACACACACACACACACACACAAACACACACCGGTCAGAGTTTGGGATCAGATTGATTTTTTATGTGTTGTTGTTGTTGTTGTTTTTACAGGAGTTCACTCATCAAAACAGCATTTATTTGATCAAAAATACAGGAAAAAAAGTGAAATATTATTATGAAGTAAAACAACTTTTTTATTTTAATATGCATTAAAATCTATTTTATTTCTGTGATTGTGAGCATCATTCCTCCAGTCTTCAGTGTCACATGATCTTCACAAATCAGAATATTATGATGATTTATTATCAGAGTTGTGCTGCTGAAACTGTGATACTTTGAAAGTATCTCTTCTAACAGGATTCTTTGATCAAAGAAATGTTAAAAAGAAAAGCATTTATTTAAAATAGAAGTATTTTCTAACAATAAACAATAGAGTTTAACAGTTTATAACTCTTTTAGGGTGTATTAAATTGATAAGAAGTGAAATCAAAGATTAATATTGTTAGAAGAGATTTATATTTTTAATAAACGCTGTTTTTTAAAAAAAAAAGTATACATCGAAGAATCCTTAAAAAGATTCCAAAATAATATTTGGCATCACAACTATTAATAATTCTAATAATAAATCATCATATTAGACTGATTTCTGAAGATCATGTGACACTGAAGACTGGAGGAATGATGCTGAAAATACAGCTGCACATCACAGTAATAAATTATATTTTAAAGGATATTAAAATATAAACCATTATTTTATATATTTTATTTTGATAATTTTGAATTATTACTGAAATACAACCATTTTTGTATCAAACAGTTCAATGAACAATAATAAATGAATTACCTGAAGCTGACAATGAAGTAAATGTATAATAATTAGCAAAGATGATTAATTTAGCGCTGTAAAAGCGCGTGTGAGGGGCGGAGACGCGCCGCGGAGCGTCAGACGCGCGTGAGGACCAAACACAGCAGAACGGTAGGAAACTTCACTCCTCTTATCATTTCTCTTTTACTATAGCGATTTATTTTTAGATACGTGGTCTGAGTCTTTCATAGAGTTGTAGAGTTATTAGAGAAATAGAGTTATTTTTTACATTCTTTGGTCGAAGTTTTCAGATCGGGACTTCGGAGCCTGTTCGCGACTCGGTTGATTCAGATCGGCACTTCGGAGCATGTTCGCGACTCGGTTGATTCAGATCGGCACTTCGGAGCATGTTCGCGACTTGGTTGATTCAGATCGGCACTTCGGAGCATGTTCGCGACTCGGTTGATTCAGATCGGCACTTCGGAGCATTTTCGCGACTCGGTTGATTCAGATCGGCACTTCTGAGCATGTTCGCGACTCCGTTGATTCAGATTGAGACTCCGGGGACTGTTTGTGAATTTTTTTTTTTTTATTTTTTTTTATTCAGATCTGTACTTCGAAGCAAGAAGTGTTTGTCAAGCAGTTAATTAGTGATAACTGAATATTTGGGCCTGAGGCTTTTTTTTCTAACCTGTCGATTTGATTTTTAAATGATTTCAATGACAGGAAGTTGCATGTGTTGTGTTTTATGAATTGTGGATGGATTTATCAACTGAGAAATAAAGTTGAACAGAAATGATCATGAACTCTTAAAGATGATGATGAAAAGAAAAGGTAATATTGCATATAAAATTATATCCAAGTATGAACTAACTTGCGCAATACTGTAAATATTCTTACTCTACCCTAAATCAGTGAAAATGTTTGGCTCAGTTTACGGAAAGTGTACGTCACACATCCTTTCATTATTATGCAACATAGTTTTCTCCTCAGATGAGTATTTAACATCTTTATTCTTATGGGGATTAGTGTGTAAGTGCTATACACAAACACACACACACACACCGGTCAGAGTTTGGGATCAGATTGATTTTTTATGTGTTGTTGTTGTTGTTGTTGTTGTTTTTACAGGAGTTTACTCATCAAAACTGCATTTATTTGATCAAAAATACAGGAAAAAAGTGAAATATTATTATGAAGTAAAACAACTTTTTTTATTTTAATATACATTAAAATCTATTTTATTTCTGTGATTGTCAGCATCATTCCTCCAGTCTTCAGTGTCACATGATCTTCACAAATCAGAATGATATGATGATTTATTATCAGAGTTGTGCTGCTGAAACTGTGATACTTCTTTCAGGATTCTTTGATGAATGAAATGTTAAAAAGAAGAGCATTTATTTAAAATAGAAGTCTTTTCTAACAATAAACAATAGAGTTCAAAAGTTTATAACTCTTTTAGGATGTATTAAATTGATAAGAAGTGAAATCAAAGATTAATATTGTTAGAAGAGATTTATATTTTGAATAAACGCTGTTCTTTAAAAAAATATATATACATCGAAGAATCCGGAAAAAAGTATCGCAGATTCCAAAATAATATTTGGCATCACAACTATTAATAATTCTAATAATAAATCATCATATTAGACTGATTTCTGAAGATCATGTGACACTGAAGACTGGAGGAATGATGCCGAAAATACAGCTGCACATCACAGAAATAAATTATATTTTAAAGGATATTAAAATATAAACCATTATTTTATATATTTTATTTTGATAATTTTGAATTATTACTGAAATACAACCTTTTTTGTATCAAACAGTTCATTGAACAATAATAAATGAGTTACCTGAAGCTGACAATGAAGTAAATGTATAATAATTAGCACAGATGATTAATTTAGCGCTGTAAACGCGCGTGTGAGGGGCGGAGACGCGCCGCGGAGCGTCAGACGCGCGTGAGGACCAAACACAGCAGAACGGTATGGAAACTTCACTCCTCTTATTATTTCTCTTTTACTATAGCGATTTATTTTTAGATACGTGATCTGAGTCTTTCATAGAGTTGTTTTATAAACGCAGTAACTTTGAAATCAGCTCTGAAAGTTCCTGTCAGTGTTTAAAAACTAATTATGATTTAATAACATGTTGAATGAATTTGGTAAGAACGGTATTCTGTTTTATTTACATAGAGGTTATTAATATAGGCTGAAATATAGTGTTTTTTATAGTGTAAAGGTGAAATTATGGTGCATTGCTCTTTAAAAGTTAGGCTGTTAATATAATATAGAGAAAGATCATTATAAATTATTTTTACTATATTAAAACGCATTAAATTTTTACATTCGTTGGTCGAAGTTTTCAGATTGTCACATCGGAGTCTGTTCGCTACTCGGTTGATTCAGATCGGCACATCGGAGCATGTTCGCGACTGGGTTGATTCAGATCGGCACTTCGGAGCATGTTCGCGTCTCGGTTGATTCAGATCGACACTTCGGAGCATGTTCGCGACTCGGTTGATTCAGATCGGCACTTCGGAGCATTTTCGCGACTCGGTTGATTCAGATCGGCACTTCGGAGCATTTTCGCGACTCCGTTGATTCAGATTGAGACTCCGGGGACTGTTTGTGATTTTTTTTTTTTTTTTTTTAATTCAGATCTGTACTTCGCAGCAAGAAGTGTTTGTCAAACAGTTCATTAGTGATAACTGAATATTTGGGCCTGAGGCTTTTTTTTCTAACCTGTCGATTTGATTTTTAAATGATTTCAATGACAGGAAGTTGCATGTGTTGTGTTTTATGAATTGTGGATGGATTTATCAACTGAGAAATAAAGTTGAACAGAAATGATCATGAACTCTTAAAGATGATGATGAAAAGAAAAGGTAATATTGCATATAAAATTATATCCAAGTATGAACTAACTTGCGCAATACTGTAAATATTCTTACTCTACCCTAAATCAGTGAAAATGTTGGGCTCAGTTTACAGAAAGTGTACGTCACACATCCTTTCATTATTATGCAACATAGTTTTCTCCTCAGATGAGTATTTAACATCTTTATTCTTATGGGGATTAGTGTGTAAGTGCTATACACAAACACACACACACACACCGGTCAGAGTTTGGGATCAGATTGATTTTTTATGTGTTGTTGTTGTTGTTGTTGTTGTTTTTACAGGAGTTTACTCATCAAAACTGCATTTATTTGATCAAAAATACAGGAAAAAAGTGAAATATTATTATGAAGTAAAACAACTTTTTTAATTTTAATATACATTAAAATCTATTTTATTTCTGGGATTGTCAGCATCATTCCTCCAGTCTTCAGTGTCACATGATCTTCACAAATCAGAATGATATGATGATTTATTATCAGAGTTGTGCTGCTGAAACTGTGATACTTCTTTCAGGATTCTTTGATGAATGAAATGTTAAAAAGAAGAGCATTTATTTAAAATAGAAGTCTTTTCTAACAATAAACAATATAGTTCAAAAGTTTATAACTCTTTTAGGATGTATTAAATTGATAAGAAGTGAAATCAAAGATTAATATTGTTAGAAGAGATTTATATTTTGAATAAACGCTGTTCTTTAAAAAAGTATATATACATCGAAGAATCCGGAAAAAAAGTATCGCAGATTCCAAAATAATATTTGGCATCACAACTATTAATAATTCTAATAATAAATCATCATATTAGACTGATTTCTGAAGATCATGTGACACTGAAGACTGGAGGAATGATGCCGAAAATACAGCTGCACATCACAGAAATAAATTATATTTTAAAGGATATTAAAATATAAACCATTATTTTATATATTTTATTTTGATAATTTTGAATTATTACTGAAATACAACCTTTTTTTGTATCAAACAGTTCATTGAACAATAATAAATGAGTTACCTGAAGCTGACAATGAAGTAAATGTATAATAATTAGCACAGATGATTAATTTAGCGCTGTAAACGCGCGTGTGAGGGGCGGAGACGCGCCGCGGAGCGTCAGACGCGCGTGAGGACCAAACACAGCAGAACGGTATGGAAACTTCACTCCTCTTATTATTTCTCTTTTACTATAGCGATTTATTTTTAGATACGTGATCTGAGTCTTTCATAGAGTTGTTTTATAAACGCAGTAACTTTGAAATCAGCTCTGAAAGTTCCTGTCAGTGTTTAAAAACTAATTATGATTTAATAACATGTTGAATGAATTTGGTAAGAACGGTATTCTGTTTTATTTACATAGAGGTTATTAATATAGGCTGAAATATAGTGTTTTTTATAGTGTAAAGGTGAAATTATGGTGCATTCCTCGTTAAAAGTTAGGCTGTTAATATAATATAGAGAAAGATCATTCTAAATTATTTTTACTATATTAAAACGCATTAAATTTTTACATTCGTTGGTCGAAGTTTTCAGATTGTCACATCGGAGTCTGTTCGCTACTCGGTTGATTCAGATCGGCACATCGGAGCATGTTCGCGACTGGGTTGATTCAGATCGGCACTTCGGAGCATGTTCGTGACTCGGTTGATTCAGATCGGCACTTCGGAGCCTGTTCGCTACTCGGTTGATTCAGATCGGCACTTCGGAGCATGTTCGCGACTCGGTTGATTCAGATCGGCACATCGGAGCATGTTCGCGACTAGGTTGATTCAGATCGGCACTTCGGAGCATGTTCGCGACTCGGTTGATTCAGATCGGCACTTCGGAGCCTGTTCGCGACTCGGTTGATTCAGATCGGCACTTCGGAGCATGTTCGCGACTCGGTTGATTCAGATCGGCACTTCGGAGCATGTTCGCGACTCGGTTGATTCAGATCGACACTTCGGAGCATGTTCGTGACTCGGTTGATTCAGATCGGCACTTCGGAGCATGTTCGTGACTCCGTTGATTCAGATTGAGACTCCGGGGACTGTTTGTGATTTTTTTTTTTTTAATTCAGATCTGTACTTCGAAGCAAGAAGTGTTTGTCAAACAGTTCATTAGTGATAACTGAATATTTGGGCCTGGGGCTTTTTTTTTCTAACCTGTCGATTTGATTTTTAAATGATTTCAATGACAGGAAGTTGCATGCGTTGTGTTTTATGAATTGTGGATGGATTTATCAACTGAGAAATAAAGATGAACAGAAATGATCATGAACTCTTAAAGATGATGATGAAAAGAGAAGGTAATATTGCATATAAAATTATATCCAAGTATGAACTAACTTGCGCAATACTTTAAATATTCTTACTCTACCCTAAATCAGTTAAAATGTTTGGCTCAGTTTACAGAAAGTGTACGTCACTCATCCTTTCATTATTATGCAACATAGACTTCTCCTCAGATGAGTATTTAACATCTTTATTCTTGTGGGGATTAGTGTGTAAGTGCTATACACACACACTGGTCAGAGTTTGGGATCAGATTGATTTTTTATGTGTTGTTGTTGTTTTTACAGGAGTTTACTCATCAAAACTGCATTTATTTGTGTCAGAAAGACCATAGGAACGGAAATTAAGAAACTGTTTCTGACGGACTGATATTGTAGTTGCTACTTCCAGTAGACTGATGCAATAGCCAGCTCCAGACGTGCGATCTCCATTATTGTTAAATGTTGTGCGTTCATGCAAACAAATGTGAGTAATCATGTAAATATTTAATTAACACTTTGTAGTTATAATTGTGAATGTCTGGCGATCTGTGGAATGTTTAGATATGTGTAATGACGATGGCGATTTGACCGCAAATAGGCGCTAATTTCCATAAGACGCGTTAGTCTGATCACATTGAACACACCTGTTGTTGTATTTCATGCTGCGTCATGCCTTGTATTGGAGTTTACATATATAATATTCATATATTATCTGATAGTTAAATATTCGTTTGTGATGAGTGATTTAATCAGTTATTGATATTTTGTGAGTTAATTTGCAGTGAATATATACAGATGTTGTATTCATATTGTATTCTCTTTATCTGTTTAACAGACCACACACACAACACAATAACCTATGTCAAATACTGCCATTTGATCCATCACATCTTCAGATGATGTTGTAAGGGATATCACTGCTTACCTGAAAGTACTATTAACCCTCTGGGGTTCTTCATTTATGAGTCACACTCAGGACCTTCGGGTCAAAAATGACCCAGAGGCCGGGATTCAGGTATACTTTTTTTCAGTAAAATCAATCAAATGTATTTTTGTTCAATAATATTTTTTCTTTCTTTTTTTGTGTTTTGAGAGAATTTTATGATAATAATAATGAATAATGAATTTTTATGCAATAATTATGATCCATTTTTTCCCATTGAATATAATAGAAAATTTATATATATATGTATTTTTATTTTTATTTTTATTAATGCTGTATTTTATTTTAAAGTACAGCCAAGGCCTATAGAAAACAATTTTTGAAATTAGATTGGTGCCATCTGGTGGACAAATTAAGCATTTTTATCATGCAATAGCACATTTTTACCACTAGAGAGAATGTACAGCTCTCTGTAGAAAGGCTTGTGAATTCTAGTGATTTTTGCACATATTTGCCTATTTATTTCAGGTTGTGGATTTTAATATATAATCACAGATTCTCAAAGACTATTTTTGTCAAGTTTTTTTTTTTTTTTTTTTTGTTTGGTTGATTTAAATGGTAATTTCAAGTGCCAGTTTTACTTTATAATACAGTCAAACCTGAACATTGCACTAGAAAGAGAACAAATGGAAAGCATTTTGTTACCCATTGTTTTAATTCTAACTTAATAAAAAAAATTACATTATTTAAATCATAACATATTTTTATTTACCTTTTATTATAAACATTTCCATTAAAATTATTTTTTGCAATTCAATGAACAGTAACTCTTCAAAATTGCCAACAGCAATTATGAACAAAAAACAAAAATAACAGCAAACGTATAATCATTTTCAAACAGTACATGTAAATGGAAAATAGAAAAATAAAAAAAAGTGTCACGCTGGGCCTGGGTCGCTCGAATAGGCCTGGAGGTTACTAGGGAAGAATTCCATCCTTTGACCTTACTCTGTTTGTACGTGTGTGCGTGCGTGCGTGCACACGTGCTTGTGTGTGTGTGTTTGTGTGTGTGTGTGTGTGTTCAAGAGAGAGACATGGTGTGTGACTTTTGCATTTTGGATCCAATGTCTCCCCTTTATTTGATTCATTGATTTTATTTCACATATTCTCACATATCTCTGTTACAGTTTCACCAGTCTCATATTTCCCTATGTGTGTGTGTGTGTGTGTGTGTGTGTGTGTGAGTGAGTGTGTCTATTTTGCAACCTTGATGGCTTACAGCCTCATGCTTTTATTGCTGTGCACTTTATTTCTTACATTGATGAATAATTTCTTTTATTTCACACATTTCCCAAAATTAGCTTTTGCAATGATACTTTCATTTGTGTGTGTTTTTGTGTGTATAAGTGTGTGTGTGTGTGTGTGTGTGTGAATTTTTTTGTCTGTTTTGCACTCTTGATGTTTTAGAGATTCACCCCTTCACTGTTGTATGCTTTTTTTCTGCATCGTGGCTGATTTGTAGATTGTACACACAAAAAAACTCAGTATTTTCATATTTTTGCAAATTTCCCATTCATTTCCTATGTCGGGTCATTTTTGACCCGAAGACCCTGAGTGTGACTATTTTTTTTACGACCACTTAGACTTTTAAAATCCTGTCCCCAATTTTTTGGGGTGTTCATATACCAAGTACCAAAAAAGTCACCAAGTTTCGGACCATTCCGATGAAGCTACGATTTGTAAAATTTTTTTAAAAAAAAATTTCGGGTCATAAATGACCGAAGAACCCCAGAGGGTTAAAGAAAAGCTTGAAAGGATTCACATCGACCATGCCTGATTCTCTAACCAGAATCAATGTCCATATTTGTCCGCCAGTAGAACTGAAAATTTAATAAGGTTGACAGAGGTGGTAATCTGCAACAAATTGGTCCTTCGAGCCGGATACTGGCAACAGCAAACAATATGGACACTGCAGCTAGTGATGCAGTGGAGCCTGTGGCCAGACCCAAGAGACAAAGTAAACCACCTTCACATCTGAGTGACTATGAGGTTGGCTACATACCTCCAGTGGACCCTCCTCCAATCTCTTCTTCTCGCTGTCACAGCCAACATAAGAGCCAATCGAGGAAAACGTCCCACAGTAAAGCCAGCTCTCATTCCAGATCCAGTGGTCATTCCATTATCTCTGGTGTGCAAGCTACTTCTGCACTCACAAGCAGTCAGGCAGCCATGGTGGATGAGAGAATCAAGCAGAGGCAGTATGACAACTAACGTCAGCAGATAGAGGAGGACACGTTGGCAGAAATAGAATATCAGAGGCTGCAAACACAAGCTAAAGAGGCTCAACGTGTTCAGGAAGAGGCTCTCATGGCAAAGGAAGCACTAACTAACCAATTAGAACGACAACGTAAGCTAAAAAAGGCAGAGACTGACCTAGAAGTGGCCAAACTGGTGAATTCTTTGCTCAGCCAAAATTTGAGTGTGGACGATGCAAGTTCTGAAGGATCCCCAGACACAACTGTGCCACCACCACAGTCACTTCATGCCAGCCCAGTCCAGTCTCATGTATCTCCGCAATCTCCCAGCCCTGTATTTTCCATGATGCAAGCAAAGCAGACTGTCTCAGAGGCACAGAGCACATCAAGGGGACCATGCATAGTTCAGTCACTCAAAACTCCTCCATTGACATTACAAGCAACTATGCCATTACTGGTTCCAGCTTACACCGCACATCCATTGTCCGCATGTACAGTCACTCAAACCCAAGGAAGATCACAAGTAGCACATTATGAGGAGAATATGTCACATGTCTTGCAGCAGCCAAGCCCAGTCTCAATACCACTACCTCCATTCTGCCCTGTGCAACAAGCAGCGACTCAGCTTGCGACACCATACACAGGTAGTGTTCTGATATCACAGACTAGACCTCCTGTTGCACCCATTGCATCAACCTCACATGTGAATACTCCATTACAAAGGCAATCAGCCCCTCTTATGAGTCAGAATCAGCCTATTCCAACCACTCATCATAGAGCACCTCTCTTATCTAACACACCTATCTGCCCTCAACCATATTCACCTCTACCTGTTCCTCAAGCTGGTTACATACCTCAACCCGGGACAGAACTTCTGATGGCAGCAGCCTATGGCATTCCTCGCCCCACACTACCAGTGTTTGAGAGTGGCACTGAAAGTGACTTTGCTTTGTTGAAGTTGGCCTTAGATAATCTCTTAAGTCACCATACTCACATCAGCAAGCAGTACAAATACCAAGTGTTGCTGAGTCACCTGAAATTTGCTAGTGCCCAACAACTGGCTAAAGCATATATGCACCACCCACAGCCATACACCACAGCCTTGCAAGCTTTGCAGGAGAAGTATGGCCAGCCCAGACAGCTTGTGCAATCTGAGTTAGGTGCAATCATGAGTACACCACCCCTTAAAATGGGTGATTCCAATGTATTTGACTCATTCGCCTTATCTGTCCAGTCCCTAGTAGGCATGCTGAGAACACTGGAAGGTCAAAACGGGTATGAGCTCATGTGTGGTTCTGACGTAGACCGCCTTCTGAGTAAACTGCCACCTGCTTACCGAGACAGCTTCGTAGAATACTGCCTGAGTCATGGAATTCTACAAACTGGTACAGACAGAACCTATACTCTCCCCGACTTAGCATCCTGGTTACAAACGAAGTCACAAGCTAAACGTATCTCAAGCCGAGCAGCCGCTGAATTTCAGTCCGACACTACAAAGTTATCTGGGAAGAGTAAATACACTCCATATCATCGAGAGCGTTCAACACCTATACTTCTGACATCAGAGAAATCTGTCAAGCCTTTTGCACCGGCACAAGTAAAAGTCATTTCCAAGCCAAAGCCCTATTGTCCTCATTGCGACAACCAAGATCACTATCTCAACTCCTGTGATAAATTCAAAAGGCTGACCACTGCACAGATCATCACCTGGATCGCAGAGGGCAAACGCTGTTGGAAGTGTGGTCGGAATCATTCAGCTGACTCCTGTAACCTCAAGCGACCGTGTAAAATCTGCAAAGAGCTTCACCTTACCGTGCTGCATGACTCAATTAATGACACCTCCAGAGCAGTGCTTATGGTAAGCCTACCATCGACACAGATCCATCTAGATAGACCCAACCGCTCACAGAAAGTCATGCTTAAAGTAGTCAGAGTCCTCTTGCACAATGGTGGCCAAACCATGGAAGCTCACGCTGTCTTAGATGACGGCTCTGAAAGAACTATCGTCCTTCCCCAAGTGGTTCAACAGCTCAGGCTAAATGGAGCTCCAGAAGTTCTTCCCTTGCAGACAATCCACCAGAGCCATACCAAACTTGATGGGTCCACAGTAACCTTTGAGGTGTCTTCTCTCACCAAACCTACTGAGAGGTATGTGATTCGAAATGCCTTTACTGCCTCTGGTTTAAGCCTTGCTGAACATACTTACCCTGTGGCAGCACTCCAGAAAGCATATCGCCACTTGAGAGGTCTACCCTTACAGCCAGTTGACAACGTCAAACCCTTACTCCTCATAGGGTCTGATATGCCACACCTCCTGATGCCAGTTCAGCCAGTGCAAAGAGGAGCAGAGAGCAGCCCCATTGCCATATGTACCAAGCTTGGTTGGGTACTCCAAGGCCCAATGTGTCCAATTCAGCCCCCTAAAGGTCTGCAACAATGTTTGCATATTATGACAGCCCCAACACGTGACGAGCTGTATCAGCATGTTGAGCGCTTGTGGCAAGTTGACACTGTTCCATACAATGAAAAGGTGATGATAAGATCGAAACAAGACCAACAGTGCTATAACCTTTTGCAGACTGCCACTGTCAGAGTGAACGTGGATGGTGTCCTGCGGTATGATACTCCACTGCTGAGGCGCACTCCTATCACTTTGCTTAACGCAGGGATGGAGTCTGTGCTCCCCAGCTTAAGAAACATTGAGAGAAAACTGGCCTAGAATCCTGAGCAAGCACAAGTTTACTGTTCTGAGATTCAAAAGCTTGAATCAGCAGGCTACATTGCTAAGATAGCACCAGATGAGGTAGACAAGTCCACAGAGTCGTGGTTCATTCCCCACCACATAGTGCACCACAATGGAAAGGATCGAATAGTCTACAACTGTTCCTTCCAGTACCATGGTCAGAGCTTGAATGAACAACTCCTTCCAGGGCCAACACTTGGGCCATCTCTGTTGGGCGTGATATTGAGGTTCCGGCAACATGCAGTTGCAGTGAGCAGGGACATAAAAGGCATGTTCCACCAAGTACGTTTATTACCTGGTGACAAATCGTTACTGCGATTCATCTGGAGGAACATGAACCAGGAAGCTCACACAGACATTTACGAGTGGCAAGTACTTCCCTTCGGTACGACCTGCAGCCCATGCTGCGCCACTTATGCTCTTCAGTATCATGCCCAAGAATACCATGACATACGACATACCATGGCTGGATTAGTTGACATTGTGGAGACCTCATTCTATGTGGATAACTGTCTTCACAGTACCCCCGATCAAGGTGAATATATACGGAGGCCAAGGCCATAATAGATGGATTGCGTCAGTCCTTGCTACAGGGAGGCTTTGAAATCCGACAATGGGCATCCAATGTGCCATCCATTCTCCGGCACCTCCCATCGGAAGCCAGATCAGCTAGTAGTGAGTGCTGGTTGTCTCAGAGTAGTACTGACCTGCAAGAACTTACACTCGGCTTACAATGGAATTTCCTCGACGACACCCTTGGGTATAGAAACCGTGTAGCAGAACTTGCTCAGCCCACTATGAGGAACCTGTATAAGACTTTGGCAAGCCAATATGACCCCTTGGGGTTCATCCTTCCCTTCAACACGAGGGCAAAGACTCTGATCCAGGATCTCTGGAAACACAACCTAAGCTGGGATGACCCTATTGAACCCATACATCTGCGTGAGAAATGGTCCACATGGATTGCAGAGCTTTCCAGTATCACCAAACTACAATTCCCTCGACCTTATGCTCCTGGCAAGTCCGACACTCCTTCCACTGTCAGAGAGTTACATGTCTTTTGCGACGCCTCAGAGAGGGTATATGGATCTGTCGCCTACCTTCAGGTCACCGACGGGAGTGATGAAGTCCATGTCACCTTTGTCCTTGCTCGATCGAGAGTGGCCCCTAGGAAGTGTCTATCTATGCCCCGCCTGGAGTTGTGTGCGGCGCTCTCTGGAGCTCAGATGGCCAAAGTCATACAGACTGAACTTACCATTCCCATACACCAAGTCACATACTGGACCGATTCAACCACGGTGCTGCATTGGTTAAAATCAGAATCTTGCTGATACAAAGTCTTTGTGGGGTCCAGAGTAGCCGAGATCCAGACATTGACAGATGTTTCCAGATGGCGGTATGTTGACTCCGCTAGAAATCCCGCTGACCACATCACCAGGGGTCTTACTTTAGCGGAACTAGCTTGCCCCCACCAATGGAGATCTGGTCCTTCCTTCCTGACTCAACCACAGAATAAGTGGCCAGCATTACCCAGTACAGGATCTGAACCAGAACTGAGTGAGATGAAAAGAGCATCCTTTGTTGGAGCAATCACAGTTGTTCCCAGTCCAGTGCCTTTAGACATCAGTCAATTCAGAACCTGGAAGGAGCTACTTCAAGCAACTGTGGAGTCCTGTGATGGGGCGGCCAACTCTGACAATTCTTCTGAAGCCTCAAGGTATATACAGGCAGAGAAGCTCCTCTTAGCACAGGCACAGCTTGATTCATTTCCAGAAGAATTGCGGGCTTTGAAAGCTGGATAATTCATCTCGACAGACAGCCGATTGAGGTCTCTCGCTCCAGAATATGACAAAGATACTGGTCTTATCAGAGTGGGAGGACGACTTCGTCGTATTGAAACCCTGCCTCCTGATGTCATTCACCCTATTGTTCTAGACCCTCAACATCAGGTCACAAAGTTGCTCATCCAAGACATAGATCAACAGCTCAATCATCCTGGTGCAGAACGAGTACTAGCGGAGCTACGGCGTCGATATTGGGTGCTTAGAGGCCGTGAAGCTGTGCGCAGACACCAACATTTCTGTCAGGATTGCCAATTTTGGTGCTCCAAGCCACAGAACCCAAAGATGGCTGACCTTCCACCATGCAGGCTACGTCTGTTCAAGCCACCATTCTTCTCCACTGGCGTAGACTGCTTCGGGCCCTTTCAGGTGAAGATAGGTCGACGTCATGAAAAGAGATGGGGGATCTTATATAAGTGCTTGACAACCAGATGTTTACATCTTGATCTCCTTGAACACCTAGACACAGACGCTTTTCTCCTGTCATTACGATGCTTTATAGCCCGCAGAGGGAAGCCCTTTGAGATATTATGTGACAACGGCACCAACTTCACTGGAGGTGATCATGAGTTAAGAGAATCCTTTAGTCAAATGACACCTGAACTTCAGACACAACTGACTAAACAACAGATCCAGTTTCGCCATATCCCACCGAGCGCCCCTCACTTTGGCGGTACATGGGAGCGAGAGGTGAAGTCAGTTAAGACTGCTTTACGAGTCATTTTACGGGAACAATCCGTGCCTGAATCTGTGCTGCAAACATTACTAGTGGAAGTAGAGGGCATACTCAATTCCAAGCCACTTGGCTATGTTTCGTCGGACATTGCAGACCCGGACCCTGTGACCCCGAACATGTTACTCATGGGACGCCGTGATGCCTCCTTACCACAAGTCCTTTATGACTCCAACGAGCTCTTGGGCAAACGCAGGTGGCGACATTGCCAGGTATTGGCTGATCAGTTCTGGACTGCTTTCATACGCAGCTATCTACCAGAACTACAGGGCAGACAGAAATGGACATCGGATGGCAAAGGGTTGGCAGTAGGACAAGTGGTGCTCCTAATTGACCATCAACTCCCACGAGCACTATGGCCTGTGGGTACTGTGACAGAGACCTATGCAGGAGCAGATAAGAGGATTCGGCCAGCTAAAGTCAAAGTCAAGGACAAAACATATCTGCGTCCTGTTGTGAAACTGATTCCACTTCTTCCAAAGAGGGATGGGGATAAAGACACTTTGGATGGCCTTTCTTAAGGGCTACAATTAGCCTGCAGGTAATTGGGGGCGGCAATGTCAGAAAGACCATAGGAACGGAAATTAAGAAACTGTTTCTGACGGACTGATATTGTAGTTGCTACTTCCAGTAGACTGATGCAATAGCCAGCTCCAGACATGCGATCTCCATTATTGTTCAATGTTGTGCGTTCATGCAAACAAATGTGAGTAATCATGTAAATATTTAATTAACACTTTGTAGTTATAATTGTGAATGTCTGGCGATCTGTGGAATGTTTAGATATGTGTAATGACGATCGCGATTTGACCGCAAATAGGCGCTAATTTCCATAAGACGCGTTAGTCTGATCACACCTGTTGTTGTATTTCATGCTGCGTCATGCCTTGTATTGGAGTTTACATATATAATATTCATATATTATCTGATAGTTAAATATTCGTTTGTGATGAGTGATTTAATCAGTTATTGATATTTTGTGAGTTAATTTGCAGTGAATATATACAGATGTTGTATTCATATTGTATTCTCTTTATCTGTTTAACAGACCACACACACAACGCAATAACCTATGTCAAATACTGCCATTTGATCCATCACATCTTCAGATGATGTTGTAAGGGATATCACTGCTTACCTGAAAGTACTATTAAAGAAAAGCTTGAAAGGATTCACATCGACCATGCCTGATTCTCTAACCGGAATCAATGTCCATATTTGTCCGCCAGTAGAACTGAAAATTTAACAAGGTTGACAATCTGCAACAATTTGATCAAAAATACAGGAAAAAAAGTGAAATATTATGAAGTAAAACAACTTTTTTATTTTAATATGCATTAAAATCTATTTTATTTCTGTGATTGTGAGCATCATTCCTCCAGTCTTCAGTGTCACATGATCTTCACAAATCAGAATAATATGATGATTTATTATCAGAGTTGTGCTGCTGAAATTGTGATACTTTGAAAGTATCTCTTCTAACAGGATTCTTTGATGAAAGAAATGTTAAAAAGAAAAGCATTTATTTAAAATAGAAGTATTTTCTAACAATAAACAATAGAGTTAAAAAGTTTATAACTCTTTTAGGATGTATTAAATTGATAAGAAGTGAAATCAAAGATTAATATTGTTAGAAGAGATTTATATTTTTAATAAACGCTGTTCTTTAAAAAAAAAAGTATACATCGAAGAATCCTTAAAAAGATTCCAAAATAATATTTGGCATCACAACTATTAATAATTCTAATAATAAATCATCATATTAGACTGATTTCTGAAGATCATGTGACACTGAAGACTGGAGGAATGATGCTGAAAATACAGCTGCACATCACAGTAATAAATTATATTTTAAAGGATATTAAAATATAAACCATTATTTTATATATTTTATTTGGATAATTTTGAATTATTACTGAAATACAACCATTTTTGTATCAAACAGTTCAATGAACAATAATAAAGGAATTACCTGAAGCTGACAATGAAGTAAATGTATAATAATTAGCAAAGATGATTAATTTAGCGCTGTAAACGCGCCTGTGATGGGGCGGAGACGCGCCGCGGAGCGTCAGACGCGCGTGAGGACCAAATACAGCAGAACGGTAGGAAACTTCACTCCTCTTATTATTTCTCTTTTACTATAGCGATTTATTTTTAGATACATGGTCTGAGTCTTTCATAGAGTTGTAGAGTTATTAGAGAAATAGAGTTATTTTTTACATTCTTTGGTCGAAGTTTTCAGATCGGGACTTCGGAGCCTGTTCGCGACTCGGTTGATTCAGATCGGCACTTCGGAGCATGTTCGCGACTCGGTTGATTCAGATCGGCACTTCGGAGCATGTTCGCGACTCGGTTGATTCAGATCGGCACTTCGGAGCATGTTCGCGTCTCGGTTGATTCAGATCGACACTTCGGAGCATGTTCGCGACTCGGTTGATTCAGATCGGCACTTCGGAGCATTTTCGCGACTCGGTTGATTCAGATCGGCACTTCGGAGCATGTTCGCGACTCCGTTGATTCAGATTGAGACTCCGGGGACTGTTTGTGATTTTTTTTTTTTTTTATTCAGATCTGTACTTCGAAGCAAGAAGTGTTTGTCAAACAGTTCATTAGTGATAACTGAATATTTGGGCCTGAGGCTTTTTTTTTCTAAGTTGTCGATTTGATTTTTAAATGATTTCAATGACAGGAAGTTGCATGTGTTGAGTTTTATGAATTGTGGATGGATTTATCAACTGAGAAATAAAGTTGAACAGAAATGATCATGAACTCTTAAAGATGATGATGAAAAGAAAAGGTAATATTGCATATAAAATTATATCCAAGTATGAACTAACTTGCGCAATACTGTAAATATTCTTACTCTACCCTAAATCAGTGAAAATGTTTGGCTCAGTTTACAGAAAGTGTACGTCACACATCCTTTCATTATTATGCAACATAGTTTTCTCCTCAGATGAGTATTTAACATCTTTATTCTTGTGGGGATTAGTGTGTAAGTGCTATACACAAACACACACACACACACACACACACACCGGTCAGAGTTTGGGATCAGATTGATTTTTTATGTGTTGTTGTTGTTGTTTTTTTTTTTTTTTACAGGAGTTTACTCATCAAAACTGAATTTATTTGATCAAAAATACAGGAAAAAAGTGAAATATTATTATGAAGTAAAACAACTATTTTATTTTAATATACATTAAAATCTATTTTATTTCTGTGATTGTCAGCATCATTCCTCCAGTCTTCAGTGTCACATGATCTTCACAAATCAGAATAATATGATGATTTATTATCAGAGTTGTGCTGCTGAAACTGTGATACTTCTTTCAGGATTCTTTGATGAATGAAATGTTAAAAAGAAGAGCATTTATTTAAAATAGAAGTCTTTTCTAACAATAAACAATAGAGTTCAAAAGTTTATAACTCTTTTAGGATGTATTAAATTGATAAGAAGTGAAATCAAAGATTAATATTGTTAGAAGAGATTTATATTTTGAATAAACGCTGTTCTTTAAAAAAAAAAAGTATACATCGAAGAATCCGGAAAAAAGTATCGCAGATTCAAAAATAATATTTGGCATCACAACTATTAATAATTCTAATAATAAATCATCATATTAGACTGATTTCTGAAGATCATGTTACACTGAAGACTGGAGGAATGATGCTGAAAATACAGCTGCACATCACAGAAATAAATTATATTTTAAAGGATATTAAAATATAAACCATTATTTTATATATTTTATTTTGATAATTTTGAATTATTACTGAAATACAACCTTTTTTGTATCAAACAGTTTATTGAACAATAATAAATGAATTACCTGATGCTGACAATGAAGTAAATGTATAATAATTAGCAAAGATGATTAATTTAGCGCTGTAAACGCGCGTGTGATGGGGCGGAGACGCGCCGCGGAGAGTCAGACGCGCGTGAGGACCAAACACAGCAGAACGGTAGGAAACTTCACTCTTCTTATTATTTCTCTTTTACTATAGCGATTTATTTTTAGATACGTGGTGTGAGTCTTTCATGAGTTGTAGAGTTATTAGAGTTATTAGAGAAATAGAGTTATTTTTTACATTCTTTGGTCGACGTTTTCAGATCGGGACTTCGGAGCCTGTTCGCGAAATCTGTTGATTCAGATCGGCACTTCGGAACCTGTTCGCGACTCGGTTGATTCAGATTGTCAATTCGGAGCCTGTTCGCGACTCGGTTGATTCAGATCGGCACTTCGGAGCCTGTTCGCGACTCGGTTGATTCAGATCGGCACTTCGGAGCCTGTTCGCGACTCCGTTGATTCACATTGGCACTTCGGAGCATGTTCGCGATTTGCTTGATTCAGATCGGCACTTCGGAGCCTGTTCGCGACTCGGTTGGTTCAGATTGGCACTTCGGAGCCTGTTCGCGACTCCGTTGATTCACATTGGCACTTCGGAGCATGTTCGCGACTCGCTTGATTCAGATCGGCACTTCGGAGCCTGTTCGCGACTCGGTTGATTCAGATCGGCACTTCGGAGCATGTTCGCGACTCGGTTGATTCAGATCGGCACTTCGGAGCATGTTCGCGACTTGGTTGATTCAGATCGGCACTTCGGAGCATGTTCGCGACTCGGTTGATTCAGATCGGCACTTCGGAGCATTTTCGCGACTCGGTTGATTCAGATCGGCACTTCTGAGCATGTTCGCGACTCCGTTGATTCAGATTGAGACTCCGGGGACTGTTTGTGAATTTTTTTTTTTTTTTTTTTTTTTTATTCAGATCTGTACTTCGAAGCAAGAAGTGTTTGTCAAGCAGTTAATTAGTGATAACTGAATATTTGGGCCTGAGGCTTTTTTTTCTAACCTGTCGATTTGATTTTTAAATGATTTCAATGACAGGAAGTTGCATGTGTTGTGTTTTATGAATTGTGGATGGATTTATCAACTGAGAAATAAAGTTGAACAGAAATGATCATGAACTCTTAAAGATGATGATGAAAAGAAAAGGTAATATTGCATATAAAATTATATCCAAGTATGAACTAACTTGCGCAATACTGTAAATATTCTTACTCTACCCTAAATCAGTGAAAATGTTTGGCTCAGTTTACGGAAAGTGTACGTCACACATCCTTTCATTATTATGCAACATAGTTTTCTCCTCAGATGAGTATTTAACATCTTTATTCTTATGGGGATTAGTGTGTAAGTGCTATACACAAACACACACACACACACCGGTCAGAGTTTGGGATCAGATTGATTTTTTATGTGTTGTTGTTGTTGTTGTTGTTGTTTTTACAGGAGTTTACTCATCAAAACTGCATTTATTTGATCAAAAATACAGGAAAAAAGTGAAATATTATTATGAAGTAAAACAACTTTTTTTATTTTAATATACATTAAAATCTATTTTATTTCTGTGATTGTCAGCATCATTCCTCCAGTCTTCAGTGTCACATGATCTTCACAAATCAGAATGATATGATGATTTATTATCAGAGTTGTGCTGCTGAAACTGTGATACTTCTTTCAGGATTCTTTGATGAATGAAATGTTAAAAAGAAGAGCATTTATTTAAAATAGAAGTCTTTTCTAACAATAAACAATAGAGTTCAAAAGTTTAGAACTCTTTTAGGATGTATTAAATTGATAAGAAGTGAAATCAAAGATTAATATTGTTAGAAGAGATTTATATTTTGAATAAACGCTGTTCTTTAAAAAAATATATATACATCGAAGAATCCGGAAAAAAGTATCGCAGATTCCAAAATAATATTTGGCATCACAACTATTAATAATTCTAATAATAAATCATCATATTAGACTGATTTCTGAAGATCATGTGACACTGAAGACTGGAGGAATGATGCCGAAAATACCGCTGCACATCACAGAAATAAATTATATTTTAAAGGATATTAAAATATAAACCATTATTTTATATATTTTATTTTGATAATTTTGAATTATTACTGAAATACAACCTTTTTTGTATCAAACAGTTCATTGAACAATAATAAATGAGTTACCTGAAGCTGACAATGAAGTAAATGTATAATAATTAGCACAGATGATTAATTTAGCGCTGTAAACGCGCGTGTGAGGGGCGGAGACGCGCCGCGGAGCGTCAGACGCGTGTGAGGACCAAACACAGCAGAACGGTATGGAAACTTCACTCCTCTTATTATTTCTCTTTTACTATAGCGATTTATTTTTAGATACGTGATCTGAGTCTTTCATAGAGTTGTTTTATAAACGCAGTAACTTTGAAATCAGCTCTGAAAGTTCCTGTCAGTGTTTAAAAACTAATTATGAATTAATAACATGTTGAATGAATTTGGTAAGAACGGTATTCTGTTTTATTTACATAAAGGTTATTAATATAGGCTGAAATATAGTGTTTTTTATAGTGTAAAGGTGAAATTATGGTGCATTGCTCTTTAAAAGTTAGGCTGTTAATATAATATAGAGAAAGATCATTATAAATTATTTTTACTATATTAAAACGCATTCAATTTTTACATTCGTTGGTCGAAGTTTTCAGATTGTCACATCGGAGTCTGTTCGCTACTCGGTTGATTCAGATCGGCACATCGGAGCATGTTCGCGACTGGGTTGATTCAGATCGGCACTTCGGAGCATGTTCGCGTCTCGGTTGATTCAGATCGACACTTCGGAGCATGTTCGCGACTCGGTTGATTCAGATCGGCACTTCGGAGCATTTTCGCGACTCGGTTGATTCAGATCGGCACTTCGGAGCATGTTCGCGACTCCGTTGATTCAGATTGAGACTCCGGGGACTGTTTGTGATTTTTTTTTTTTTTTTTTTTTTAATTCAGATCTGTACTTCGCAGCAAGAAGTGTTTGTCAAACAGTTCATTAGTGATAACTGAATATTTGGGCCTAGGGCTTTTTTTCTAACCTGTCGATTTGATTTGTAAATGATTTCAATGACAGGAAGTTGCATGTGTTGTGTTTTATGAATTGTGGATGGATTTATCAACTGAGAAATAAAGTTGAACAGAAATGATCATGAACTCTTAAAGATGATGATGAAAAGAAAAGGTAATATTGCATATAAAATTATATCCAAGTATGAACTAACTTGCGCAATACTGTAAATATTCTTACTCTACCCTAAATCAGTGAAAATGTTTGGCTCAGTTTACAGAAAGTGTACGTCACACATCCTTTCATTATTATGCAACATAGTTTTCTCCTCAGATGAGTATTTAACATCTTTATTCTTATGGGGATTAGTGTGTAAGTGCTATACACACACACACACACACACACACACACTGGTCAGAGTTTGGGATCAGATTGATTTTTTATGTGTTGTTGTTGTTGTTGTTTTTACAGGAGTTTACTCATCAAAACTGCATTTATTTGATCAAAAATACAGGAAAAAAGTGAAATATTATTATGAAGTAAAACAACTTTTTTTATTTTAATATACATTAAAATCTATTTTATTTCTGTGATTGTCAGCATCATTCCTCCAGTCTTCAGTGTCACATGATCTTCACAAATCAGAATGATATGATGATTTATTATCAGAGTTGTGCTGCTGAAACTGTGATACTTCTTTCAGGATTCTTTGATGAATGAAATGTTAAAAAGAAGAGCATTTATTTAAAATAGAAGTCTTTTCTAACAATAAACAATAGAGTTCAAAAGTTTATAACTCTTTTAGGATATATTAAATTGATAAGAAGTGAAATCAAAGATTAATATTGTTAGAAGAGATTTATATTTTGAATAAACGCTGTTCTTTAAAAAAATATATATACATCGAAGAATCCGGAAAAAAGTATCGCAGATTCCAAAATAATATTTGGCATCACAACTATTAATAATTCTAATAATAAATCATCATATTAGACTGATTTCTGAAGATCATGTGACACTGAAGACTGGAGGAATGATGCCGAAAATACAGCTGCACATCACAGAAATAAATTATATTTTAAAGGATATTAAAATATAAACCATTATTTTATATATTTTATTTTGATAATTTTGAATTATTACTGAAATACAACCTTTTTTGTATCAAACAGTTCATTGAACAATAATAAATGAGTTACCTGAAGCTGACAATGAAGTAAATGTATAATAATTAGCACAGATGATTAATTTAGCGCTGTAAACGCGCGTGTGAGGGGCGGAGACGCGCCGCGGAGCGTCAGACGCGCGTGAGGACCAAACACAGAAGAACGGTATGGAAACTTCACTCCTCTTATTATTTCTCTTTTACTATAGCGATTTATTTTTAGATACGTGATCTGAGTCTTTCATAGAGTTGTTTTATAAACGCAGTAACTTTGAAATCAGCTCTGAAAGTTCCTGTCAGTGTTTAAAAACTAATTATGATTTAATAACATGTTGAATGAATTTGGTAAGAACGGTATTCTGTTTTATTTACATAGAGGTTATTAATATAGGCTGAAATATAGTGTTTTTTATAGTGTAAAGGTGAAATTATGGTGCATTGCTCTTTAAAAGTTAGGCTGTTAATATAATATAGAGAAAGATCATTCTAAATTATTTTTACTATATTAAAACGCATTAAATTTTTACATTCGTTGGTCGAAGTTTTCAGATTGTCACTTCGGAGCATGTTCGTGACTCGGTTGATTCAGATCGGCACTTCGGAGCCTGTTCGCGACTTGGTTGATTCAGATCGGCACTTCGGAGCATGTTCGCGACTCGGTTGATTCAGATCGGCACTTCGGAGCATGTTCGCGACTCGGTTGATTCAGATCGGCACTTCGGAGCATGTTCGCGTCTCGGTTGATTCAGATCGACACTTCGGAGCATGTTCGCGACTCGGTTGATTCAGATCGGCACTTCGGAGCATTTTCGCGACTCGGTTGATTCAGATCGACACTTCGGAGCATGTTCGCGACTCCGTTGATTCAGATTGAGACTCAGGGGACTGTTTGTGAATTTTTTTTTTATTTTTTTTTTTTTATTCAGATCTGTACTTCGAAGCAAGAAGTGTTTGTCAAACAGTTAATTAGTGATAACTGAATATTTGGGCCTGAGGCTTTTTTTTCTAACCTGTCGATTTGATTTGTAAATGATTTCAATGACAGGAAGTTGCATGTGTTGTGTTTTATGAATTGTGGATGGATTTATCAACTGAGAAATAAAGTTGAACAGAAATGATCATGAACTCTTAAAGATGATGATGAAAAGAAAAGGTAATATTGCATATAAAATTATATCCAAGTATGAACTAACTTGCGCAATACTTTAAATATTCTTACTCTACCCTAAATCAGTGAAAATGTTTAGCTCAGTTTACAGAAAGTGTACGTCACACATCATTTCATTATTATGCAACATAGTTTTCTCCTCAGGTGAGTATTTAACATCTTTATTCTTGTGGGGATTAGTGTGTAAGTGTTATACACACACACACACACACACACACACACACACACAAACACACACCGGTCAGAGTTTGGGATCAGATTGATTTTTTATGTGTTGTTGTTGTTGTTGTTTTTACAGGAGTTCACTCATCAAAACAGCATTTATTTGATCAAAAATACAGGAAAAAAAGTGAAATATTATTATGAAGTAAAACAACTTTTTTATTTTAATATGCATTAAAATCTATTTTATTTCTGTGATTGTGAGCATCATTCCTCCAGTCTTCAGTGTCACATGATCTTCACAAATCAGAATATTATGATGATTTATTATCAGAGTTGTGCTGCTGAAACTGTGATACTTTGAAAGTATCTCTTCTAACAGGATTCTTTGATCAAAGAAATGTTAAAAAGAAAAGCATTTATTTAAAATAGAAGTATTTTCTAACAATAAACAATAGAGTTTAACAGTTTATAACTCTTTTAGGGTGTATTAAATTGATAAGAAGTGAAATCAAAGATTAATATTGTTAGAAGAGATTTATATTTTTAATAAACGCTGTTCTTTAAAAAAAAAAGTATACATCGAAGAATCCTTAAAAAGATTCCAAAATAATATTTGGCATCACAACTATTAATAATTCTAATAATAAATCATCATATTAGACTGATTTCTGAAGATCATGTGACACTGAAGACTGGAGGAATGATGCTGAAAATACAGCTGCACATCACATAAATAAATTATATTTTAAAGGATATTAAAATATAAACCATTATTTTATATATTTTATTTTGATAATTTTGAATTATTACTGAAATACAACCATTTTTGTATCAAACAGTTCAATGAACAATAATAAATGAATTACCTGAAGCTGACAATGAAGTAAATGTATAATAATTAGCAAAGATGATTAATTTAGCGCTGTAAAAGCGCGTGTGAGGGGCGGAGACGCGCCGCGGAGCGTCAGACGCGCGTGAGGACCAAACACAGCAGAACGGTAGGAAACTTCACTCCTCTTATCATTTCTCTTTTACTATAGCGATTTATTTTTAGATACGTGGTCTGAGTCTTTCATAGAGTTGTAGAGTTATTAGAGAAATAGAGTTATTTTTTACATTCTTTGGTCGAAGTTTTCAGATCGGGACTTCGGAGCCTGTTCGCGACTCGGTTGACTCAGATCGGCACTTCGGAGCATGTTCGCGACTCGGTTGATTCAGATCGGCACTTCGGAGCATGTTCGCGACTTGGTTGATTCAGATCGGCACTTCGGAGCATGTTCGCGACTCGGTTGATTCAGATCGGCACTTCGGAGCATTTTCGCGACTCGGTTGATTCAGATCGGCACTTCTGAGCATGTTCGCGACTCCGTTGATTCAGATTGAGACTCCGGGGACTGTTTGTGAATTTTTTTTTTTTTTTTTTTTTTTTTATTCAGATCTGTACTTCGAAGCAAGAAGTGTTTGTCAAGCAGTTAATTAGTGATAACTGAATATTTGGGCCTGAGGCTTTTTTTTCTAACCTGTCGATTTGATTTTTAAATGATTTCAATGACAGGAAGTTGCATGTGTTGTGTTTTATGAATTGTGGATGGATTTATCAACTGAGAAATAAAGTTGAACAGAAATGATCATGAACTCTTAAAGATGATGATGAAAAGAAAAGGTAATATTGCATATAAAATTATATCCAAGTATGAACTAACTTGCGCAATACTGTAAATATTCTTACTCTACCCTAAATCAGTGAAAATATTTGGCTCAGTTTACGGAAAGTGTACGTCACACATCCTTTCATTATTATGCAACATAGTTTTCTCCTCAGATGAGTATTTAACATCTTTATTCTTATGGGGATTAGTGTGTAAGTGCTATACACAAACACACACACACACACCGGTCAGAGTTTGGGATCAGATTGATTTTTTATGTGTTGTTGTTGTTGTTGTTGTTGTTTTTACAGGAGTTTACTCATCAAAACTGCATTTATTTGATCAAAAATACAGGAAAAAAGTGAAATATTATTATGAAGTAAAACAACTTTTTTTATTTTAATATACATTAAAATCTATTTTATTTCTGTGATTGTCAGCATCATTCCTCCAGTCTTCAGTGTCACATGATCTTCACAAATCAGAATGATATGATGATTTATTATCAGAGTTGTGCTGCTGAAACTGTGATACTTCTTTCAGGATTCTTTGATGAATGAAATGTTAAAAAGAAGAGCATTTATTTAAAATAGAAGTCTTTTCTAACAATAAACAATAGAGTTCAAAAGTTTATAACTCTTTTAGGATGTATTAAATTGATAAGAAGTGAAATCAAAGATTAATATTGTTAGAAGAGATTTATATTTTGAATAAACGCTGTTCTTTAAAAAAATATATATACATCGAAGAATCCGGAAAAAAGTATCGCAGATTCCAAAATAATATTTGGCATCACAACTATTAATAATTCTAATAATAAATCATCATATTAGACTGATTTCTGAAGATCATGTGACACTGAAGACAGGAGGAATGATGCCGAAAATACAGCTGCACATCACAGAAATAAATTATATTTTAAAGGATATTAAAATATAAACCATTATTTTATATATTTTATTTTGATAATTTTGAATTATTACTGAAATACAACCTTTTTTGTATCAAACAGTTCATTGAACAATAATAAATGAGTTACCTGAAGCTGACAATGAAGTAAATGTATAATAATTAGCACAGATGATTAATTTAGCGCTGTAAACGCGCGTGTGAGGGGCGGAGACGCGCCGCGGAGCGTCAGACGCGCGTGAGGACCAAACACAGAAGAACGGTATGGAAACTTCACTCCTCTTATTATTTCTCTTTTACTATAGCGATTTATTTTTAGATACGTGATCTGAGTCTTTCATAGAGTTGTTTTATAAACGCAGTAACTTTGAAATCAGCTCTGAAAGTTCCTGTCAGTGTTTAAAAACTAATTATGATTTAATAACATGTTGAATGAATTTGGTAAGAACGGTATTCTGTTTTATTTACATAGAGGTTATTAATATAGGCTGAAATATAGTGTTTTTTATAGTGTAAAGGTGAAATTATGGTGCATTGCTCTTTAAAAGTTAGGCTGTTAATATAATATAGAGAAAGATCATTCTAAATTATTTTTACTATATTAAAACGCATTAAATTTTTACATTCGTTGGTCGAAGTTTTCAGATTGTCACATCGGAGTCTGTTCGCTACTCGGTTGATTCAGATCGGCACTTCGGAGCCTGTTCGCGACTCGGTTGATTCAGATCGGCACTTCGGAGCATGTTCGCGACTGGGTTGATTCAGATCGGCACTTCGGAGCATGTTCGCGTCTCGGTTGATTCAGATCGACACTTCGGAGCATGTTCGCGACTCGGTTGATTCAGATCGGCACTTCGGAGCATGTTCGCGACTCCGTTGATTCAGATTGAGACTCCGGGGACTGTTTGTGATTTTTTTTTTTTTTTTTTTTTTTTTTTTTTAATTCAGATCTGTACTTCGCAGCAAGAAGTGTTTGTCAAACAGTTCATTAGTGATAACTGAATATTTGGGCCTGAGGCTTTTTTTTCTAACCTGTCGATTTGATTTTTAAATGATTTCAATGACAGGAAGTTGCATGTGTTGTGTTTTATGAATTGTGGATGTATTTTTTAACTGAGAAATAAAGTTGAACAGAAATGATCATGAACTCTTAAAGATCATGATGAAAAGAAAAGGTAATATTGCATATAAAATTATATCCAAGTATGAACTAACTTGCGCAATACTGTAAATATTCTTACTCTACCCTAAATCAGTGAAAATGTTTGGCTCAGTTTACAGAAAGTGTACGTCACACATCCTTTCATTATTATGCAACATAGTTTTCTCCTCAGATGAGTATTTATCATCTTTATTCTTATGGGGATTAGTGTGTAAGTGCTATACACACACACACACACACACACACACTGGTCAGAGTTTGGGATCAGATTGATTTTTTATGTGTTGTTGTTGTTGTTGTTTTTACAGGAGTTTACTCATCAAAACTGCATTTATTTGATCAAAAATACAGGAAAAAAGTGAAATATTATTATGAAGTAAAACAACTTTTTTTATTTTAATATACATTAAAATCTATTTTATTTCTGTGATTGTCAGCATCATTCCTCCAGTCTTCAGTGTCACATGATCTTCACAAATCAGAATGATATGATGATTTATTATCAGAGTTGTGCTGCTGAAACTGTGATACTTCTTTCAGGATTCTTTGATGAATGAAATGTTAAAAAGAAGAGCATTTATTTAAAATAGAAGTCTTTTCTAACAATAAACAATAGAGTTCAAAAGTTTATAACTCTTTTAGGATGTATTAAATTGATAAGAAGTGAAATCAAAGATTAATATTGTTAGAAGAGATTTATATTTTGAATAAACGCTGTTCTTTAAAAAAATATATATACATCGAAGAATCCGGAAAAAAGTATCGCAGATTCCAAAATAATATTTGGCATCACAACTATTAATAATTCTAATAATAAATCATCATATTAGACTGATTTCTGAAGATCATGTGACACTGAAGACTGGAGGAATGATGCCGAAAATACAGCTGCACATCACAGAAATAAATTATATTTTAAAGGATATTAAAATATAAACCATTATTTTATATATTTTATTTTGATAATTTTGAATTATTACTGAAATACAACCTTTTTTGTATCAAACAGTTCATTGAACAATAATAAATGAGTTACCTGAAGCTGACAATGAAGTAAATGTATAATAATTAGCACAGATGATTAATTTAGCGCTGTAAACGCGCGTGTGAGGGGCGGAGACGCGCCGCGGAGCGTCAGACGCGCGTGAGGACCAAACACAGCAGAACGGTATGGAAACTTCACTCCTCTTATTATTTATCTTTTACTATAGCGATTTATTTTTAGATACGTGATCTGAGTCTTTCATAGAGTTGTTTTATAAACGCAGTAACTTTGAAATCAGCTCTGAAAGTTCCTGTCAGTGTTTAAAAACTAATTATGATTTAATAACATGTTGAATGAATTTGGTAAGAACGGTATTCTGTTTTATTTACATAGAGGTTATTAATATAGGCTGAAATATAGTGTTTTTTATAGTGTAAAGGTGAAATTATGGTGCATTGCTCTTTAAAAGTTAGGCTGTTAATATAATATAGAGAAAGATCATTATAAATTATTTTTACTATATTAAAACGCATTAAATTTTTACATTCGTTGGTCGAAGTTTTCAGATTGTCACTTCGGAGCATGTTCGTGACTCGGTTGATTCAGATCGGCACTTCGGAGCCTGTTCGCGACTTGGTTGATTCAGATCGGCACTTCGGAGCATGTTCGCGACTCGGTTGATTCAGATCGGCACTTCGGAGCATGTTCGCGACTCGGTTGATTCAGATCGGCACTTCGGAGCATGTTCGCGTCTCGGTTGATTCAGATCGACACTTCGGAGCATGTTCGCGACTCGGTTGATTCAGATCGGCACTTCGGAGCATTTTCGCGACTCGGTTGATTCAGATCGGCACTTCGGAGCATGTTCGCGACTCCGTTGATTCAGATTGAGACTCCGGGGACTGTTTGTGAATTTTTTTTTTTTTTTTTTTTTTTATTCAGATCTGTACTTCGAAGCAAGAAGTGTTTGTCAAACAGTTAATTAGTGATAACTGAATATTTGGGCCTGAGGCTTTTTTTTCTAACCTGTCGATTTGATTTGTAAATGATTTCAATGACAGGAAGTTGCATGTGTTGTGTTTTATGAATTGTGGATGGATTTATCAACTGAGAAATAAAGTTGAACAGAAATGATCATGAACTCTTAAAGATGATGATGAAAAGAAAAGGTAATATTGCATATAAAATTATATCCAAGTATGAACTAACTTGCGCAATACTTTAAATATTCTTACTCTACCCTAAATCAGTGAAAATGTTTGGCTCAGTTTACAGAAAGTGTACGTCACACATCATTTCATTATTATGCAACATAGTTTTCTCCTCAGGTGAGTATTTAACATCTTTATTCTTGTGGGGATTAGTGTGTAAGTGTTATACACACACACACACACACACACACACACACAAACACACACCGGTCAGAGTTTGGGATCAGATTGATTTTTTATGTGTTGTTGTTGTTGTTGTTTTTACAGGAGTTCACTCATCAAAACAGCATTTATTTGATCAAAAATACAGGAAAAAAAGTGAAATATTATTATGAAGTAAAACAACTTTTTTATTTTAATATGCATTAAAATCTATTTTATTTCTGTGATTGTGAGCATCATTCCTCCAGTCTTCAGTGTCACATGATCTTCACAAATCAGAATATTATGATGATTTATTATCAGAGTTGTGCTGCTGAAACTGTGATACTTTGAAAGTATCTCTTCTAACAGGATTCTTTGATCAAAGAAATGTTAAAAAGAAAAGCATTTATTTAAAATAGAAGTATTTTCTAACAATAAACAATAGAGTTTAACAGTTTATAACTCTTTTAGGGTGTATTAAATTGATAAGAAGTGAAATCAAAGATTAATATTGTTAGAAGAGATTTATATTTTTAATAAACGCTGTTCTTTAAAAAAAAAAGTATACATCGAAGAATCCTTAAAAAGATTCCAAAATAATATTTGGCATCACAACTATTAATAATTCTAATAATAAATCATCATATTAGACTGATTTCTGAAGATCATGTGACACTGAAGACTGGAGGAATGATGCCGAAAATACCGCTGCACATCACAGAAATAAATTATATTTTAAAGAATATTAAAATATAAACCATTATTTTATATATTTTATTTTGATAATTTTGAATTATTACTGAAATACAACCTTTTTTGTATCAAACAGTTCATTGAACAATAATAAATGAGTTACCTGAAGCTGACAATGAAGTAAATGTATAATAATTAGCACAGATGATTAATTTAGCGCTGTAAACGCGCGTGTGAGGGGCGGAGACGCGCCGCGGAGCGTCAGACGCGTGTGAGGACCAAACACAGCAGAACGGTATGGAAACTTCACTCCTCTTATTATTTCTCTTTTACTATAGCGATTTATTTTTAGATACGTGATCTGAGTCTTTCATAGAGTTGTTTTATAAACGCAGTAACTTTGAAATCAGCTCTGAAAGTTCCTGTCAGTGTTTAAAAACTAATTATGATTTAATAACATGTTGAATGAATTTGGTAAGAACGGTATTCTGTTTTATTTACATAGAGGTTATTAATATAGGCTGAAATATAGTGTTTTTTATAGTGTAAAGGTGAAATTATGGTGCATTGCTCTTTAAAAGTTAGGCTGTTAATATAATATAGAGAAAGATCATTATAAATTATTTTTACTATATTAAAACGCATTAAATTTTTACATTCGTTGGTCGAAGTTTTCAGATTGTCACATCGGAGTCTGTTCGCTACTCGGTTGATTCAGATCGGCACATCGGAGCATGTTCGCGACTGGGTTGATTCAGATCGGCACTTCGGAGCATGTTCGCGTCTCGGTTGATTCAGATCGACACTTCGGAGCATGTTCGCGACTCGGTTGATTCAGATCGGCACTTCGGAGCATGTTCGCGACTCCGTTGATTCAGATTGAGACTCCGGGGACTGTTTGTGATTTTTTTTTTTTTTTTTTTTTTTTTTTTTTTTTTTTTTAATTCAGATCTGTACTTCGCAGCAAGAAGTGTTTGTCAAACAGTTCATTAGTGATAACTGAATATTTGGGCCTGAGGCTTTTTTTTCTAACCTGTCGATTTGATTTTTAAATGATTTCAATGACAGGAAGTTGCATGTGTTGTGTTTTATGAATTGTGGATGGATTTATCAACTGAGAAATAAAGTTGAACAGAAATGATCATGAACTCTTAAAGATGATGATGAAAAGAAAAGGTAATATTGCATATAAAATTATGTCCAAGTATGAACTAACTTGCGCAATACTGTAAATATTCTTACTCTACCCTAAATCAGTGAAAATGTTTGGCTCAGTTTACAGAAAGTGTACGTCACACATCCTTTCATTATTATGCAACATAGTTTTCTCCTCAGATGAGTATTTAACATCTTTATTCTTATGGGGATTAGTGTGTAAGTGCTATACACACACACACACACACACACACACTGGTCAGAGTTTGGGATCAGATTGATTTTTTATGTGTTGTTGTTGTTGTTGTTTTTACAGGAGTTTACTCATCAAAACTGCATTTATTTGATCAAAAATACAGGAAAAAAGTGAAATATTATTATGAAGTAAAACAACTTTTTTTATTTTAATATACATTAAAATCTATTTTATTTCTGTGATTGTCAGCATCATTCCTCCAGTCTTCAGTGTCACATGATCTTCACAAATCAGAATGATATGATGATTTATTATCAGAGTTGTGCTGCTGAAACTGTGATACTTCTTTCAGGATTCTTTGATGAATGAAATGTTAAAAAGAAGAGCATTTATTTAAAATAGAAGTCTTTTCTAACAATAAACAATAGAGTTCAAAAGTTTATAACTCTTTTAGGATATATTAAATTGATAAGAAGTGAAATCAAAGATTAATATTGTTAGAAGAGATTTATATTTTGAATAAACGCTGTTCTTTAAAAAAATATATATACATCGAAGAATCCGGAAAAAAGTATCGCAGATTCCAAAATAATATTTGGCATCACAACTATTAATAATTCTAATAATAAATCATCATATTAGACTGATTTCTGAAGATCATGTGACACTGAAGACTGGAGGAATGATGCCGAAAATACAGCTGCACATCACAGAAATAAATTATATTTTAAAGGATATTAAAATATAAACCATTATTTTATATATTTTATTTTGATAATTTTGAATTATTACTGAAATACAACCTTTTTTGTATCAAACAGTTCATTGAACAATAATAAATGAGTTACCTGAAGCTGACAATGAAGTAAATGTATAATAATTAGCACAGATGATTAATTTAGCGCTGTAAACGCGCGTGTGAGGGGCGGAGACGCGCCGCGGAGCGTCAGACGCGCGTGAGGACCAAACACAGCAGAACGGTATGGAAACTTCACTCCTCTTATTATTTATCTTTTACTATAGCGATTTATTTTTAGATACGTGATCTGAGTCTTTCATAGAGTTGTTTTATAAACGCAGTAACTTTGAAATCAGCTCTGAAAGTTCCTGTCAGTGTTTAAAAACTAATTATGATTTAATAACATGTTGAATGAATTTGGTAAGAACGGTATTCTGTTTTATTTACATAGAGGTTATTAATATAGGCTGAAATATAGTGTTTTTTATAGTGTAAAGGTGAAATTATGGTGCATTGCTCTTTAAAAGTTAGGCTGTTAATATAATATAGAGAAAGATCATTCTAAATTATTTTTACTATATTAAAACGCATTAAATTTTTACATTCGTTGGTCGAAGTTTTCAGATTGTCACTTCGGAGCATGTTCGTGACTCGGTTGATTCAGATCGGCACTTCGGAGCCTGTTCGCGACTTGGTTGATTCAGATCGGCACTTCGGAGCATGTTCGCGACTCGGTTGATTCAGATCGGCACTTCGGAGCATGTTCGCGACTCGGTTGATTCAGATCGGCACTTCGGAGCATGTTCGCGTCTCGGTTGATTCAGATCGACACTTCGGAGCATGTTCGCGACTCGGTTGATTCAGATCGGCACTTCGGAGCATTTTCGCGACTCGGTTGATTCAGATCGGCACTTCGGAGCATGTTCGCGACTCCGTTGATTCAGATTGAGACTCCGGGGACTGTTTGTGAATTTTTTTTTTTTTTTTTTTTTTTTATTCAGATCTGTACTTCGAAGCAAGAAGTGTTTGTCAAACAGTTAATTAGTGATAACTGAATATTTGGGCCTGAGGCTTTTTTTTCTAACCTGTCGATTTGATTTGTAAATGATTTCAATGACAGGAAGTTGCATGTGTTGTGTTTTATGAATTGTGGATGGATTTATCAACTGAGAAATAAAGTTGAACAGAAATGATCATGAACTCTTAAAGATGATGATGAAAAGAAAAGGTAATATTGCATATAAAATTATATCCAAGTATGAACTAACTTGCGCAATACTTTAAATATTCTTACTCTACCCTAAATCAGTGAAAATGTTTGGCTCAGTTTACAGAAAGTGTACGTCACACATCATTTCATTATTATGCAACATAGTTTTCTCCTCAGGTGAGTATTTAACATCTTTATTCTTGTGGGGATTAGTGTGTAAGTGTTATACACACACACACACACACACACACACACACACACAAACACACACCGGTCAGAGTTTGGGATCAGATTGATTTTTTATGTGTTGTTGTTGTTGTTGTTTTTACAGGAGTTCACTCATCAAAACAGCATTTATTTGATCAAAAATACAGGAAAAAAAGTGAAATATTATTATGAAGTAAAACAACTTTTTTATTTTAATATGCATTAAAATCTATTTTATTTCTGTGATTGTGAGCATCATTCCTCCAGTCTTCAGTGTCACATGATCTTCACAAATCAGAATATTATGATGATTTATTATCAGAGTTGTGCTGCTGAAACTGTGATACTTTGAAAGTATCTCTTCTAACAGGATTCTTTGATCAAAGAAATGTTAAAAAGAAAAGCATTTATTTAAAATAGAAGTATTTTCTAACAATAAACAATAGAGTTTAACAGTTTATAACTCTTTTAGGGTGTATTAAATTGATAAGAAGTGAAATCAAAGATTAATATTGTTAGAAGAGATTTATATTTTTAATAAACGCTGTTCTTTAAAAAAAAAAGTATACATCGAAGAATCCTTAAAAAGATTCCAAAATAATATTTGGCATCACAACTATTAATAATTCTAATAATAAATCATCATATTAGACTGATTTCTGAAGATCATGTGACACTGAAGACTGGAGGAATGATGCTGAAAATACAGCTGCACATCACAGTAATAAATTATATTTTAAAGGATATTAAAATATAAACCATTATTTTATATATTTTATTTTGATAATTTTTAATTATTACTGAAATACAACCATTTTTGTATCAAACAGTTCAATGAACAATAATAAATGAATTACCTGAAGCTGACAATGAAGTAAATGTATAATAATTAGCAAAGATGATTAATTTAGCGCTGTAAAAGCGCGTGTGAGGGGCGGAGACGCGCCGCGGAGCGTCAGACGCGCGTGAGGACCAAACACAGCAGAACGGTAGGAAACTTCACTCCTCTTATCATTTCTCTTTTACTATAGCGATTTATTTTTAGATATGTGGTCTGAGTCTTTCATAGAGTTGTAGAGTTATTAGAGAAATAGAGTTATTTTTTACATTCTTTGGTCGAAGTTTTCAGATCGGGACTTCGGAGCCTGTTCGCGACTCGGTTGATTCAGATCGGCACTTCGGAGCATGTTCGCGACTCGGTTGATTCAGATCGGCACTTCGGAGCATGTTCGCGACTTGGTTGATTCAGATCGGCACTTCGGAGCATGTTCGCGACTCGGTTGATTCAGATCGGCACTTCGGAGCATTTTCGCGACTCGGTTGATTCAGATCGGCACTTCTGAGCATGTTCGCGACTCCGTTGATTCAGATTGAGACTCCGGGGACTGTTTGTGAATTTTTTTTTTTTTTTTTTTTTTTTATTCAGATCTGTACTTCGAAGCAAGAAGTGTTTGTCAAGCAGTTAATTAGTGATAACTGAATATTTGGGCCTGAGGCTTTTTTTTCTAACCTGTCGATTTGATTTTTAAATGATTTCAATGACAGGAAGTTGCATGTGTTGTGTTTTATGAATTGTGGATGGATTTATCAACTGAGAAATAAAGTTGAACAGAAATGATCATGAACTCTTAAAGATGATGATGAAAAGAAAAGGTAATATTGCATATAAAATTATATCCAAGTATGAACTAACTTGCGCAATACTGTAAATATTCTTACTCTACCCTAAATCAGTGAAAATGTTTGGCTCAGTTTACGGAAAGTGTACGTCACACATCCTTTCATTATTATGCAACATAGTTTTCTCCTCAGATGAGTATTTAACATCTTTATTCTTATGGGGATTAGTGTGTAAGTGCTATACACAAACACACACACACACACCGGTCAGAGTTTGGGATCAGATTGATTTTTTATGTGTTGTTGTTGTTGTTGTTGTTGTTTTTACAGGAGTTTACTCATCAAAACTGCATTTATTTGATCAAAAATACAGGAAAAAAGTGAAATATTATTATGAAGTAAAACAACTTTTTTTATTTTAATATACATTAAAATCTATTTTATTTCTGTGATTGTCAGCATCATTCCTCCAGTCTTCAGTGTCACATGATCTTCACAAATCAGAATGATATGATGATTTATTATCAGAGTTGTGCTGCTGAAACTGTGATACTTCTTTCAGGATTCTTTGATGAATGAAATGTTAAAAAGAAGAGCATTTATTTAAAATAGAAGTCTTTTCTAACAATAAACAATAGAGTTCAAAAGTTTAGAACTCTTTTAGGATGTATTAAATTGATAAGAAGTGAAATCAAAGATTAATATTGTTAGAAGAGATTTATATTTTGAATAAACGCTGTTCTTTAAAAAAATATATATACATCGAAGAATCCGGAAAAAAGTATCGCAGATTCCAAAATAATATTTGGCATCACAACTATTAATAATTCTAATAATAAATCATCATATTAGACTGATTTCTGAAGATCATGTGACACTGAAGACTGGAGGAATGATGCCGAAAATACCGCTGCACATCACAGAAATAAATTATATTTTAAAGGATATTAAAATATAAACCATTATTTTATATATTTTATTTTGATAATTTTGAATTATTACTGAAATACAACCTTTTTTGTATCAAACAGTTCATTGAACAATAATAAATGAGTTACCTGAAGCTGACAATGAAGTAAATGTATAATAATTAGCACAGATGATTAATTTAGCGCTGTAAACGCGCGTGTGAGGGGCGGAGACGCGCCGCGGAGCGTCAGACGCGTGTGAGGACCAAACACAGCAGAACGGTATGGAAACTTCACTCCTCTTATTATTTCTCTTTTACTATAGCGATTTATTTTTAGATACGTGATCTGAGTCTTTCATAGAGTTGTTTTATAAACGCAGTAACTTTGAAATCAGCTCTGAAAGTTCCTGTCAGTGTTTAAAAACTAATTATGAATTAATAACATGTTGAATGAATTTGGTAAGAACGGTATTCTGTTTTATTTACATAAAGGTTATTAATATAGGCTGAAATATAGTGTTTTTTATAGTGTAAAGGTGAAATTATGGTGCATTGCTCTTTAAAAGTTAGGCTGTTAATATAATATAGAGAAAGATCATTATAAATTATTTTTACTATATTAAAACGCATTAAATTTTTACATTCGTTGGTCGAAGTTTTCAGATTGTCACATCGGAGTCTGTTCGCTACTCGGTTGATTCAGATCGGCACATCGGAGCATGTTCGCGACTGGGTTGATTCAGATCGGCACTTCGGAGCATGTTCGCGTCTCGGTTGATTCAGATCGACACTTCGGAGCATGTTCGCGACTCGGTTGATTCAGATCGGCACTTCGGAGCATTTTCGCGACTCGGTTGATTCAGATCGGCACTTCGGAGCATGTTCGCGACTCCGTTGATTCAGATTGAGACTCCGGGGACTGTTTGTGATTTTTTTTTTTTTTTTTTTTTTTTTTTTTTTAATTCAGATCTGTACTTCGCAGCAAGAAGTGTTTGTCAAACAGTTCATTAGTGATAACTGAATATTTGGGCCTAGGGCTTTTTTTTCTAACCTGTCGATTTGATTTTTAAATGATTTCAATGACAGGAAGTTGCATGTGTTGTGTTTTATGAATTGTGGATGGATTTATCAACTGAGAAATAAAGTTGAACAGAAATGATCATGAACTCTTAAAGATGATGATGAAAAGAAAAGGTAATATTGTATATAAAATTATATCCAAGTATGAACTAACTTGCGCAATACTTTAAATATTCTTACTCTACCCTAAATCAGTGAAAATGTTTGGCTCAGTTTACAGAAAGTGTACGTCACACATCATTTCATTATTATGCAACATAGTTTTCTCCTCAGGTGAGTATTTAACATCTTTATTCTTGTGGGGATTAGTGTGTAAGTGTTATACACACACACACACACACACACACACAAACACACACCGGTCAGAGTTTGGGATCAGATTGATTTTTTATGTGTTGTTGTTGTTGTTGTTTTTACAGGAGTTCACTCATCAAAACAGCATTTATTTGATCAAAAATACAGGAAAAAAAGTGAAATATTATTATGAAGTAAAACAACTTTTTTATTTTAATATGCATTAAAATCTATTTTATTTCTGTGATTGTGAGCATCATTCCTCCAGTCTTCAGTGTCACATGATCTTCACAAATCAGAATATTATGATGATTTATTATCAGAGTTGTGCTGCTGAAACTGTGATACTTTGAAAGTATCTCTTCTAACAGGATTCTTTGATCAAAGAAATGTTAAAAAGAAAAGCATTTATTTAAAATAGAAGTATTTTCTAACAATAAACAATAGAGTTTAACAGTTTATAACTCTTTTAGGGTGTATTAAATTGATAAGAAGTGAAATCAAAGATTAATATTGTTAGAAGAGATTTATATTTTTAATAAACGCTGTTCTTTAAAAAAAAAAGTATACATCGAAGAATCCTTAAAAAGATTCCAAAATAATATTTGGCATCACAACTATTAATAATTCTAATAATAAATCATCATATTAGACTGATTTCTGAAGATCATGTGACACTGAAGACTGGAGGAATGATGCTGAAAATACAGCTGCACATCACAGTAATAAATTATATTTTAAAGGATATTAAAATATAAACCATTATTTTATATATTTTATTTTGATAATTTTGAATTATTAGTGAAATACAACCATTTTTGTATCAAACAGTTCAATGAACAATAATAAATGAATTACCTGAAGCTGACAATGAAGTAAATGTATAATAATTAGCAAAGATGATTAATTTAGCGCTGTAAAAGCGCGTGTGAGGGGCGGAGACGCGCCGCGGAGCGTCAGACGCGCGTGAGGACCAAACACAGCAGAACGGTAGGAAACTTCACTCCTCTTATCATTTCTCTTTTACTATAGCGATTTATTTTTAGATACGTGGTCTGAGTCTTTCATAGAGTTGTAGAGTTATTAGAGAAATAGAGTTATTTTTTACATTCTTTGGTCGAAGTTTTCAGATCGGGACTTCGGAGCCTGTTCGCGACTCGGTTGATTCAGATCGGCACTTCGGAGCATGTTCGCGACTCGGTTGATTCAGATCGGCACTTCGGAGCATGTTCGCGACTTGGTTGATTCAGATCGGCACTTCGGAGCATGTTCGCGACTCGGTTGATTCAGATCGGCACTTCGGAGCATTTTCGCGACTCGGTTGATTCAGATCGGCACTTCTGAGCATGTTCGCGACTCCGTTGATTCAGATTGAGACTCCGGGGACTGTTTGTGAATTTTTTTTTTTTTATTTTTTTTATTCAGATCTGTACTTCGAAGCCAAGAAGTGTTTGTCAAGCAGTTAATTAGTGATAACTGAATATTTGGGCCTGAGGCTTTTTTTTCTAACCTGTCGATTTGATTTTTAAATGATTTCAATGACAGGAAGTTGCATGTGTTGTGTTTTATGAATTGTGGATGGATTTATCAACTGAGAAATAAAGTTGAACAGAAATGATCATGAACTCTTAAAGATGATGATGAAAAGAAAAGGTAATATTGCATATAAAATTATATCCAAGTATGAACTAACTTGCGCAATACTTTAAATATTCTTACTCTACCCTAAATCAGTGAAAATGTTTGGCTCAGTTTACAGAAAGTGTACGTCACACATCCTTTCATTATTATGCAACATAGTTTTCTCCTCAGATGAGTATTTAACATCTTTATTCTTATGGGGATTAGTGTGTAAGTGCTATACACAACACACACACACACACACCGGTCAGAGTTTGGGATCAGATTGATTTTTATGTGTGTTGTTGTTTGTTGTGTTGTTTTTACAGGAGTTTACTCATCAACTGCATTTATTTGATCAAAAATACAGGAAAAAAGTGAAATATTATTATGAAGTAAAACAACTTTTTTTATTTTAATATACATTAAAATCTATTTTATTTCTGTGATTGTCAGCATCATTCCTCCAGTCTTCAGTGTCACATGATCTTCACAAATCAGAATGAATATGATGATTTATTATCAGAGTTGTGCTGCTGAAACTGTGATACTTCTTTCAGGATTCTTTGATGAATGAAATGTTAAAAAGAAGAGCATTTATTTATACTTTAAATATTCTTACTCTACCCTAAATCAGTGAAAATGTTTGGCTCAGTTTACAGAAAGTGTACGTCACACATCCTTTCATTATTATGCAACATAGTTTTCTCCTCAGATGAGTATTTAACATCTTTATTCTTGTGGGGATTAGTGTGTAAGTGCTATACACAAAACACACACACACACACCGGTCAGAGTTTGGGATCAGATTGATTGTTATGTTTGTTGTTGTTGTTGTTGTTTTTGTGTTGTTGTTGTTGTTTTTTACAGGAGTTTACTCATCAAAACTGCATTTATTTGATCAAAAATACAGGAAAAAAGTGAAATATTATTATGAAGTAAAACAACTTTTTTATTTTAATATACATTAAAATCTATTTTATTTCTGTGATTGTGCAGCATCATTCCTCCAGTCTTCAGTGTCACATGATCTTCACAAATCAGAAATATATGATGATTATTATCAGAGTTGTGCTGCTGAAACTGTGATACTTCTCTTCAGGATTCTTTGATGAATGAAATGTTAAAAAGAAGAGCATTTATTTAAAATAGAAGTATTTTCTAACAATAAACAATAGAGTTCAAAAGTTTATAACTCTTTTAGGATGTATTAAATGATAAGAAGTGAAATCAAAGATTAATATTGTTAGAAGAGATTTATATTTTTGAATAAACGCTGTTCTTTAAAAAAAAATATATACATCGAAGAATCGGAAAAAAAGATTCCAATTCAAATAATATTTGGCATCACAAACTATTAATAATTCTAATAATAAATCATCATATTAGACTGATTTCTGAAGATCATGTGACACTGAAGACTGGAGGAATGATGCCGAAAATACAGCTGCACATCACAGAAATAAATTATATTTTAAAGGATATTAAAATATAAACCATTATTTATATATTTTATTTTGATAATTTTGAATTATTACTGAATACAACCTTTTTGTATCAAACAGTTCATTGAACAATAATAAATGAGTTACCTGAAGCTGACAATGAAGTAAATGTATAATAATTAGCACAGATGATTAATTTAGCGCTGTAAACGCGCGTGTGAGGGGCGGAGACGCGCCGCGGAGCGTCAGACGCGCGTGAGGACCAAACACAGCAGAACGGTATGGAAACTTCACTCCCTCTTTATTATTTCTCTTTTACTATAGCGATTTATTTTTAGATACGTGATCTGAGTCTTTCATAGAGTTGTTTTATAAACGCAGTAACTTTGAAATCAGCTCTGAAAGTTCCTGTCAGTGTTTAAAAACTAATTATGATTTAATAACATGTTGAATGAATTTGGTAAGAACGGTATTCTGTTTTATTTACCATAGAGGTTATTAATATAGGCTGAAATATAGTGTTTTTTATAGTGTAAAGGTTGAAATTATGGTGCATTGCTCTTTAAAAGTTAGGCTGTTAATATAATATAGAGAAAGATCATTATAAATTATTTTTACTATATTAAAACGCATTAAATTTTTACATTCGTTGGTCGAAGTTTTCAGATTGTCACATCGGAGTCTGTTCGCTACTCGGTTGATTCAGATCGGCACATCGGAGCATGTTCGCGACTGGGTTGATTCAGATCGGCACTTCGGAGCATGTTCGCGTCTCGGTTGATTCAGATCGACACTTCGGAGCATGTTCGCGACTCGGTTGATTCAGATCGGCACTTCGGAGCATTTTTCGCGACTCGGTTGATTCAGATCGGCACTTCGGAGCATTTTCGCGACTCCGTTGATTCAGATTGAGACTCCGGGGACTGTTTGTGATTTTTTTTTTTTTTTTTTTAATTCAGATCTGTACTTCGCAGCAAGAAGTGTTTGTCAAACAGTTCATTAGTGATAACTGAATATTTGGGCCTGAGGCTTTTTTTTCTAACCTGTCGATTTGATTTTTTAAATGATTTCAATGACAGGAAGTTGCATGTGTTGTGTTTTATGAATTGTGGAATGGATTTATCAACTGAGAAATAAAGTTGAACAGAAATGATCATGAACTCTTAAAGATGATGATGAAAAGAAAAGGTAATATTGCATATAAAATTATATCCAAGTATGAACTAACTTGCGCAATACTGTAAATATTCTTACTCTACCCTAAATCAGTGAAAATGTTGGGCTCAGTTTACAGAAAGTGTACGTCACACATCCTTTCATTATTATGCAACATAGTTTCTCCTCAGATGAGTATTTAACATCTTTATTCTTATGGGATTAGTGTGTAAGTGCTATACACAAACACACACACACACACCGGTCAGAGTTTGGGATCAGATTGATTTTTTATGTGTTGTTGTTGTTGTTGTTGTTGTTTTTACAGGAGTTTACTCATCAAAACTGCATTTATTTGATCAAAAATACAGGAAAAAAGTGAAATATTATTATGAAGTAAAACAACTTTTTTAATTTTAATATACATTAAAATCTATTTTATTTCTGGGATTGTCAGCATCATTCCTCCAGTCTTCAGTGTCACATGATCTTCACAAATCAGAATGATATGATGATTTATTATCAGAGTTGTGCTGCTGAAACTGTGATACTTCTTCAGGATTCTTTGATGAATGAAATGTTAAAAAGAAGAGCATTTATTTAAAATAGAAGTCTTTTCTAACAATAAACAATATAGTTCAAAAGTTTATAACTCTTTTAGGATGTATTAAATTGATAAGAAGTGAAATCAAAGATTAATATTGTTAGAAGAGATTTATATTTTGAATAAACGCTGTTCTTTAAAAAAGTATATATACATCGAAGAATCCGGAAAAAAAGTATCGCAGATTCCAAAATAATATTTGGCATCACAACTATTAATAATTCTAATAATAAATCATCATATTAGACTGATTTCTGAAGATCATGTGACACTGAAGACTGGAGGAATGATGCCGAAAATACAGCTGCACATCACAGAAATAAATTATATTTTAAAGGATATTAAAATATAAACCATTATTTTATATATTTTATTTTGATAATTTGAATTATTACTGAAATACAACCTTTTTTGTATCAAACAGTTCATTGAACAATAATAAATGAGTTACCTGAAGCTGACAATGAAGTAAATGGTATAATAATTAGCACAGATGATTAATTTAGCGCTGTAAACGCGCGTGTGAGGGGCGGAGACGCGCCGCGGAGCGTCAGACGCGCGTGAGGACCAAACACAGCAGAACGGTATGGAAACTTCACTCCTCTTATTATTTCTCTTTTACTATAGCCGATTTATTTTTAGATACGTGATCTGAGTCTTTCATAGAGTTGTTTTATAAACGCAGTAACTTTGAAATCAGCTCTGAAAGTTCCTGTCAGTGTTTAAAAACTAATTATGATTTAATAACATGTTGAATGAATTTGGTAGAACGGTATTCTGTTTTATTTACATAGAGGTTATTAATATAGGCTGAAATATAGTGTTTTTTATAGTGTAAAGGTGAAATTATGGTGCATTCCTCGTTAAAAGTTAGGCTGTTAATATAATATAGAGAAAGATCATTTCTAAATTATTTTACTATATTAAAACGCATTAAATTTTTACATTCGTTGGTCGAAGTTTTCAGATTGTCACATCGGAGTCTGTTCGCTACTCGGTTGATTCAGATCGGCACATCGGAGCATGTTCGCGACTGGGTTGATTCAGATCGGCACTTCGGAGCATGTTCGTGACTCGGTTGATTCAGATCGGCACTTCGGAGCCTGTTCGCTACTCGGTTGATTCAGATCGGCACTTCGGAGCATGTTCGCGACTCGGTTGATTCAGATCGGCACATCGGAGCATGTTCGCGACTAGGTTGATTCAGATCGGCACTTCGGAGCATGTTCGCGACTCGGTTGATTCAGATCGGCACTTCGGAGCCTGTTCGCGACTCGGTTGATTCAGATCGGCACTTCGGAGCATGTTCGCGACTCGGTTGATTCAGATCGGCACTTCGGAGCATGTTCGCGACTCGGTTGATTCAGATCGACACTTCGGAGCATGTTTCGTGACTCGGTTGATTCAGATCGGCACTTCGGAGCATGTTCGTGACTCCGTTGATTCAGATTGAGACTCCGGGGACTGTTTGTGATTTTTTTTTTTTAATTCAGATCTGTACTTCGAAGCAAGAAGTGTTTGTCAAACAGTTCATTAGTGATAACTGAATATTTGGGCCTGGGGCTTTTTTTTTCTAACCTGTCGATTTGATTTTTAAATGATTTCAATGACAGGAAGTTGCATGCGTTGTGTTTTATGAATTGTGGATGGATTTATCAACTGAGAAATAAAGATGAACAGAAATGATCATGAACTCTTAAAGATGATGATGAAAAGAGAAGGTAATATTGCATATAAAATTATATCCAAGTATGAACTAACTTGCGCAATACTTTAAATATTCTTACTCTACCCTAAATCAGTTAAAATGTTTGGCTCAGTTTACAGAAAGTGTACGTCACTCATCCTTTCATTATTATGCAACATAGACTTCTCCTCAGATGAGTATTTAACATCTTTATTCTTGTGGGGATTAGTGTGTAAGTGCTATACACACACACTGGTCAGAGTTTGGGATCAGATTGATTTTTTATGTGTTGTTGTTGTTTTTACAGGAGTTTACTCATCAAAACTGCATTTATTTGTGTCAGAAAGACCATAGGAACGGAAATTAAGAAACTGTTTCTGACGGACTGATATTGTAGTTGCTACTTCCAGTAGACTGATGCAATAGCCAGCTCCAGACGTGCGATCTCCATTATTGTTAAATGTTGTGCGTTCATGCAAACAAATGTGAGTAATCATGTAAATATTTAATTAACACTTTGTAGTTATAATTGTGAATGTCTGGCGATCTGTGGAATGTTTAGATATGTGTAATGACGATGGCGATTTGACCGCAAATAGGCGCTAATTTCCATAAGACGCGTTAGTCTGATCACATTGAACACACCTGTTGTTGTATTTCATGCTGCGTCATGCCTTGTATTGGAGTTTACATATATAATATTCATATATTATCTGATAGTTAAATATTCGTTTGTGATGAGTGATTTAATCAGTTATTGATATTTTGTGAGTTAATTTGCAGTGAATATATACAGATGTTGTATTCATATTGTATTCTCTTTTATCTGTTTAACAGACCACACACACAACACAATAACCTATGTCAAATACTGCCATTTGATCCATCACATCTTCAGATGATGTTGTAAGGGATATCACTGCTTACCTGAAAGTACTATTAAAGAAAAGCTTGAAAGGATTCACATCGACCATGCCTGATTCTCTAACCAGAATCAATGTCCATATTTGTCCGCCAGTAGAACTGAAAATTTAATAAGGTTGACAGAGGTGGTAATCTGCAACAAATTGGTCCTTCGAGCCGGATACTGGCAACAGCAAACAATATGGACACTGCAGCTAGTGATGCAGTGGAGCCTGTGGCCAGACCCAAGAGACAAAGTAAACCACCTTCACATCTGAGTGACTATGAGGTTGGCTACATACCTCCAGTGGACCCTCCTCCAATCTCTTCTTCTCGCTGTCACAGCCAACATAAGAGCCAATCGAGGAAAACGTCCCACAGTAAAGCCAGCTCTCATTCCAGATCCAGTGGTCATTCCATTATCTCTGGTGTGCAAGCTACTTCTGCACTCACAAGCAGTCAGGCAGCCATGGTGGATGAGAGAATCAAGCAGAGGCAGTATGACAACTAACGTCAGCAGATAGAGGAGGACACGTTGGCAGAAATAGAATATCAGAGGCTGCAAACACAAGCTAAAGAGGCTCAACGTGTTCAGGAAGAGGCTCTCATGGCAAAGGAAGCACTAACTAACCAATTAGAACGACAACGTAAGCTAAAAAAGGCAGAGACTGACCTAGAAGTGGCCAAACTGGTGAATTCTTTGCTCAGCCAAAATTTGAGTGTGGACGATGCAAGTTCTGAAGGATCCCCAGACACAACTGTGCCACCACCACAGTCACTTCATGCCAGCCCAGTCCAGTCTCATGTATCTCCGCAATCTCCCAGCCCTGTATTTTCCATGATGCAAGCAAAGCAGACTGTCTCAGAGGCACAGAGCACATCAAGGGGACCATGCATAGTTCAGTCACTCAAAACTCCTCCATTGACATTACAAGCAACTATGCCATTACTGGTTCCAGCTTACACCGCACATCCATTGTCCGCATGTACAGTCACTCAAACCCAAGGAAGATCACAAGTAGCACATTATGAGGAGAATATGTCACATGTCTTGCAGCAGCCAAGCCCAGTCTCAATACCACTACCTCCATTCTGCCCTGTGCAACAAGCAGCGACTCAGCTTGCGACACCATACACAGGTAGTGTTCTGATATCACAGACTAGACCTCCTGTTGCACCCATTGCATCAACCTCACATGTGAATACTCCATTACAAAGGCAATCAGCCCCTCTTATGAGTCAGAATCAGGCCTATTCCAACCACTCATCATAGAGCACCTCTCTTATCTAACACACCTATCTGCCCTCAACCATATTCACCTCTACCTGTTCCTCAAGCTGGTTACATACCTCAACCCGGGACAGAACTTCTGATGGCAGCAGCCTATGGCATTCCTCGCCCCACACTACCAGTGTTTGAGAGTGGCACTGAAAGTGACTTTGCTTTGTTGAAGTTGGCCTTAGATAATCTCTTAAGTCACCATACTCACATCAGCAAGCAGTACAAATACCAAGTGTTGCTGAGTCACCTGAAATTTGCTAGTGCCCAACAACTGGCTAAAGCATATATGCACCACCCACAGCCATACACCACAGCCTTGCAAGCTTTGCAGGAGAAGTATGGCCAGCCCAGACAGCTTGTGCAATCTGAGTTAGGTGCAATCATGAGTACACCACCCCTTAAAATGGGTGATTCCAATGTATTTGACTCATTCGCCTTATCTGTCCAGTCCCTAGTAGGCATGCTGAGAACACTGGAAGGTCAAAACGGGTATGAGCTCATGTGTGGTTCTGACGTAGACCGCCTTCTGAGTAAACTGCCACCTGCTTACCGAGACAGCTTCGTAGAATACTGCCTGAGTCATGGAATTCTACAAACTGGTACAGACAGAACCTATACTCTCCCCGACTTAGCATCCTGGTTACAAACGAAGTCACAAGCTAAACGTATCTCAAGCCGAGCAGCCGCTGAATTTCAGTTCCGACACTACAAAGTTATCTGGGAAGAGTAAATACACTCCATATCATCGAGAGCGTTCAACACCTATACTTCTGACATCAGAGAAATCTGTCAAGCCTTTTGCACCGGCACAAGTAAAAGTCATTTCCAAGCCAAAGCCCTATTGTCCTCATTGCGACAACCAAGATCACTATCTCAACTCCTGTGATAAATTCAAAAGGCTGACCACTGCACAGATCATCACCTGGATCGCAGAGGGCAAACGCTGTTGGAAGTGTGGTCGGAATCATTCAGCTGACTCCTGTAACCTCAAGCGACCGTGTAAAATCTGCAAAGAGCTTCACCTTACCGTGCTGCATGACTCAATTAATGACACCTCCAGAGCAGTGCTTATGGTAAGCCTACCATCGACACAGATCCATCTAGATAGACCCAACCGCTCACAGAAAGTCATGCTTAAAGTAGTCAGAGTCCTCTTGCACAATGGTGGCCAAACCATGGAAGCTCACGCTGTCTTAGATGACGGCTCTGAAAGAACTATCGTCCTTCCCCAAGTGGTTCAACAGCTCAGGCTAAATGGAGCTCCAGAAGTTCTTCCCTTGCAGACAATCCACCAGAGCCATACCAAACTTGATGGGTCCACAGTAACCTTTGAGGTGTCTTCTCTCACCAAACCTACTGAGAGGTATGTGATTCGAAATGCCTTTACTGCCTCTGGTTTAAGCCTTGCTGAACATACTTACCCTGTGGCAGCACTCCAGAAAGCATATCGCCACTTGAGAGGTCTACCCTTACAGCCAGTTGACAACGTCAAACCCTTACTCCTCATAGGGTCTGATATGCCACACCTCCTGATGCCAGTTCAGCCAGTGCAAAGAGGAGCAGAGAGCAGCCCCATTTGCCATATGTACCAAGCTTGGTTGGGTACTCCAAGGCCCAATGTGTCCAATTCAGCCCCCTAAAGGTCTGCAACAATGTTTGCATATTATGACAGCCCCAACACGTGACGAGCTGTATCAGCATGTTGAGCGCTTGTGGCAAGTTGACACTGTTCCATACAATGAAAAAGGGTGATGATAAGATCGAAACAAGACCAACAGTGCTATAACCTTTTGCAGACTGCCACTGTCAGAGTGAACGTGGATGGTGTCCTGCGGTATGATACTCCACTGCTGAGGCGCACTCCTATCACTTTGCTTAACGCAGGGATGGAGTCTGTGCTCCCCAGCTTAAGAAACATTGAGAGAAAACTGGCCTAGAATCCTGAGCAAGCACAAGTTTACTGTTCTGAGATTCAAAAGCTTGAATCAGCAGGCTACATTGCTAAGATAGCACCAGATGAGGTAGACAAGTCCACAGAGTCGTGGTTCATTCCCCACCACATAGTGCACCACAATGGAAAGGATCGAATAGTCTACAACTGTTCCTTCCAGTACCATGGTCAGAGCTTGAATGAACAACTCCTTCCAGGGCCAACACTTGGGCCATCTCTGTTGGGCGTGATATTGAGGTTCCGGGCAACATGCAGTTGCAGTGAGCAGGGACATAAAAGGCATGTTCCACCAAGTACGTTTATTACCTGGTGACAAATCGTTACTGCGATTCATCTGGAGGAACATGAACCAGGAAGCTCACACAGACATTTACGAGTGGCAAAGTACTTCCCTTCGGTACGACCTGCAGCCCATGCTGCGCCACTTATGCTCTTCAGTATCATGCCCAAGAATACCATGACATACGACATACCATGGCTGGATTAGTTGACATTGTGGAGACCTCATTCTATGTGGATAACTGTCTTCACAGTACCCCCGATCAAGGTGAATATATACGGAGGCCAAGGCCATAATAGATGGATTGCGTCAGTCCTTGCTACAGGGAGGCCTTTGAAATCCGACAATGGGCATCCAATGTGCCATCCATTCTCCGGCACCTCCCATCGGAAGCCAGATCAGCTAGTAGTGAGTTGCTGGTTGTCTCAGAGTAGTACTGACCTGCAAGAACTTACACTCGGCTTACAATGGAATTTCCTCGACGACACCCTTGGGTATAGGAAACCGTGTAGCAGAACTTGCTCAGCCCACTATGAGGAACCTGTATAAGACTTTGGCAAGCCAATATGACCCCTTGGGGTTCATCCTTCCCTTCAACACGAGGGCAAAGACTCTGATCCAGGATCTCTGGAAACACAACCTAAGCTGGGATGACCCTATTGAACCCATACATCTGCGTGAGAAATGGTCCACATGGATTGCAGAGCTTTCCAGTATCACCAAACTACAATTCCCTCGACCTTATGCTCCTGGCAAGTCCGACACTCCTTCCACTGTCAGAGAGTTACATGTCTTTGCGACGCCTCAGAGAGGGTATATGGATCTGTCGCCTACCTTCAGGTCACCGACGGGAGTGATGAAGTCCATGTCACCTTTGTCCTTGCTCGATCGAGAGTGGCCCCTAGGAAGTGTCTATCTATGCCCCGCCTGGAGTTGTGTGCGGCGCTCTCTGGAGCTCAGATGGCCAAAGTCATACAGACTGAACTTACCATTCCCATACACCAAGTCACATACTGGACCGATTCAACCACGGTGCTGCATTGGTTAAAATCAGAATCTTGCTGATACAAAGTCTTTGTGGGGTCCAGAGTAGCCGAGATCCAGACATTGACAGATGTTTCCAGATGGCGGTATGTTGACTCCGCTAGAAATCCCGCTGACCACATCACCAGGGGTCTTACTTTAGCGGAACTAGCTTGCCCCCACCAATGGAGATCTGGTCCTTCCTTCCTGACTCAACCACAGAATAAGTGGCCAGCATTACCCAGTACAGATCTGAACCAGAACTGAGTGAGATGAAAAGAGCATCCTTTGTTGGAGCAATCACAGTTGTTCCCAGTCCAGTGCCTTTAGACATCAGTCAATTCAGAACCTGGAAGGAGCTACTTCAAGCAACTGTGGAGTCCTGTGATGGGGCGGCCAACTCTGACCAATTCTTCTGAAGCCTCAAGGTATATACAGGCAGAGAAGCTCCTCTTAGCACAGGCACAGCTTGATTCATTTCCAGAAGAATTGCAGGGCTTTGAAAGCTGGATTAATTCATCTCGACAGACAGCCGATTGGAGTCTCTCGCTCCAGAATATGACAAAGATACTGGTCTTATCAGAGTGGGAGGACGACTTCGTCGTATTGAAACCCTGCCTCCTGATGTCATTCACCCTATTGTTCTAGACCCTCAACATCAGGTCACAAAGTTGCTCATCCAAGACATAGATCAACAGCTCAATCATCCTGGTGCAGAACGAGTACTAGCGGAGCTACGGCGTCGATATTGGGTGCTTAGAGGCCGTGAAGCTGTGCGCAGACACCAACATTTCTGTCAGGATTGCCAATTTTGGCGCTCCAAGCCACAGAACCCAAAGATGGCTGACCTTCCACCATGCAGGCTACGTCTGTTCAAGCCACCATTCTTCTCCACTGGCGTAGACTGCTTCGGGCCCTTTCAGGTGAAGATAGGTCGACGTCATGAAAAGAGATGGGGGATCTTATATAAGTGCTTGACAACCAGATGTTTACATCTTGATCTCCTTGAACACCTAGACACAGACGCTTTTCTCCTGTCATTACGACGCTTTATAGCCCGCAGAGGGAAGCCCTTTGAGATATTATGTGACAACGGCACCAACTTCACTGGAGGTGATCATGAGTTAAGAGAATCCTTTAGTCAAATGACACCTGAACTTCAGACACAACTGGCTAAACAACAGATCCAGTTTCGCCATATCCCACCGAGCGCCCCTCACTTTGGCGGTACATGGGAGCGAGAGGTGAAGTCAGTTAAGACTGCTTTACGAGTCATTTTACGGGAACAATCCGTGCCTGAATCTGTGCTGCAAACATTACTAGTGGAAGTAGAGGGCATACTCAATTCCAAGCCACTTGGCTATGTTTCGTCGGACATTGCAGACCCGGACCCTGTGACCCCGAACATGTTACTCATGGGACGCCGTGATGCCTCCTTACCACAAGTCCTTTATGACTCCAACGAGCTCTTGGGCAAACGCAGGTGGCGACATAGCCAGGTATTGGCTGATCAGTTCTGGACTGCTTTCATACGCAGCTATCTACCAGAACTACAGGGCAGACAGAAATGGACATCGGATGGCAAAGGGTTGGCAGTAGGACAAGTGGTGCTCCTAATTGACCATCAACTCCCACGAGCACTATGGCCTGTGGGTACCGTGACAGAGACCTATGCAGGAGCAGACAAGAGGATTCGGACAGCTAAAGTCAAAGTCAAGGACAAAACATATCTGCGTCCTGTTGTGAAACTGATTCCACTTCTCCAAAGAGGGATGGGGATAAAGACACTTTGGATGGCCTTTCTTAAGGGCTACAATTAGCCTGCGGGTAATTGGGGGCGGCAATGTCAGAAAGACCATAGGAACGGAAATTAAGAAACTGTTTCTGACGGACTGATATTGTAGTTGCTACTTCCAGTAGACTGATGCAATAGCCAGCTCCAGACGTGCGATCTCCATTATTGTTCAATGTTGTGCGTTCATGCAAACAAATGTGAGTAATCATGTAAATATTTAATTAACACTTTGTAGTTATAATTGTGAATGTCTGGCGATCTGTGGAATGTTTAGATATGTGTAATGACGATCGCGATTTGACCGCAAATAGGCGCTAATTTCCATAAGACGCGTTAGTCTGATCACACCTGTTGTTGTATTTCATGCTGCGTCATGCCTTGTATTGGAGTTTACATATATAATATTCATATATTATCTGATAGTTAAATATTCGTTTGTGATGAGTGATTTAATCAGTTATTGATATTTTGTGAGTTAATTTGCAGTGAATATATACAGATGTTGTATTCATATTGTATTCTCTTTATCTGTTTAACAGACCACACACACAACGCAATAACCTATGTCAAATACTGCCATTTGATCCATCACATCTTCAGATGATGTTGTAAGGGATATCACTGCTTACCTGAAAGTACTATTAAAGAAAAGCTTGAAAGGATTCACATCGACCATGCCTGATTCTCTAACCGGAATCAATGTCCATATTTGTCCGCCAGTAGAACTGAAAATTTAACAAGGTTGACAATCTGCAACAATTTGATCAAAAATACAGGAAAAAAAGTGAAATATTATGAAGTAAAACAACTTTTTTATTTTAATATGCATTAAAATCTATTTTATTTCTGTGATTGTGAGCATCATTCCTCCAGTCTTCAGTGTCACATGATCTTCACAAATCAGAATAATATGATGATTTATTATCAGAGTTGTGCTGCTGAAATTGTGATACTTTGAAAGTATCTCTTCTAACAGGATTCTTTGATGAAAGAAATGTTAAAAAGAAAAGCATTTATTTAAAATAGAAGTATTTTCTAACAATAAACAATAGAGTTAAAAAGTTTATAACTCTTTTAGGATGTATTAAATTGATAAGAAGTGAAATCAAAGATTAATATTGTTAGAAGAGATTTATATTTTTAATAAACGCTGTTCTTTAAAAAAAAAAGTATACATCGAAGAATCCTTAAAAAGATTCCAAAATAATATTTGGCATCACAACTATTAATAATTCTAATAATAAATCATCATATTAGACTGATTTCTGAAGATCATGTGACACTGAAGACTGGAGGAATGATGCTGAAAATACAGCTGCACATCACAGTAATAAATTATATTTTAAAGGATATTAAAATATAAACCATTATTTTATATATTTTATTTGGATAATTTTGAATTATTACTGAAATACAACCATTTTTGTATCAAACAGTTCAATGAACAATAATAAAGGAATTACCTGAAGCTGACAATGAAGTAAATGTATAATAATTAGCAAAGATGATTAATTTAGCGCTGTAAACGCGCCTGTGATGGGGCGGAGACGCGCCGCGGAGCGTCAGACGCGCGTGAGGACCAAATACAGCAGAACGGTAGGAAACTTCACTCCTCTTATTATTTCTCTTTTACTATAGCGATTTATTTTTAGATACATGGTCTGAGTCTTTCATAGAGTTGTAGAGTTATTAGAGAAATAGAGTTATTTTTTACATTCTTTGGTCGAAGTTTTCAGATCGGGACTTCGGAGCCTGTTCGCGACTCGGTTGATTCAGATCGGCACTTCGGAGCATGTTCGCGACTCGGTTGATTCAGATCGGCACTTCGGAGCATGTTCGCGACTCGGTTGATTCAGATCGGCACTTCGGAGCATGTTCGCGTCTCGGTTGATTCAGATCGACACTTCGGAGCATGTTCGCGACTCGGTTGATTCAGATCGGCACTTCGGAGCATTTTCGCGACTCGGTTGATTCAGATCGGCACTTCGGAGCATGTTCGCGACTCCGTTGATTCAGATTGAGACTCCGGGGACTGTTTGTGATTTTTTTTTTTTTTTATTCAGATCTGTACTTCGAAGCAAGAAGTGTTTGTCAAACAGTTCATTAGTGATAACTGAATATTTGGGCCTGAGGCTTTTTTTTTCTAAGTTGTCGATTTGATTTTTAAATGATTTCAATGACAGGAAGTTGCATGTGTTGAGTTTTATGAATTGTGGATGGATTTATCAACTGAGAAATAAAGTTGAACAGAAATGATCATGAACTCTTAAAGATGATGATGAAAAGAAAAGGTAATATTGCATATAAAATTATATCCAAGTATGAACTAACTTGCGCAATACTGTAAATATTCTTACTCTACCCTAAATCAGTGAAAATGTTTGGCTCAGTTTACAGAAAGTGTACGTCACACATCCTTTCATTATTATGCAACATAGTTTTCTCCTCAGATGAGTATTTAACATCTTTATTCTTGTGGGGATTAGTGTGTAAGTGCTATACACAAACACACACACACACACACACACACCGGTCAGAGTTTGGGATCAGATTGATTTTTTATGTGTTGTTGTTGTTGTTTTTTTTTTTTTTACAGGAGTTTACTCATCAAAACTGAATTTATTTGATCAAAAATACAGGAAAAAAGTGAAATATTATTATGAAGTAAAACAACTATTTTATTTTAATATACATTAAAATCTATTTTATTTCTGTGATTGTCAGCATCATTCCTCCAGTCTTCAGTGTCACATGATCTTCACAAATCAGAATAATATGATGATTTATTATCAGAGTTGTGCTGCTGAAACTGTGATACTTCTTTCAGGATTCTTTGATGAATGAAATGTTAAAAAGAAGAGCATTTATTTAAAATAGAAGTCTTTTCTAACAATAAACAATAGAGTTCAAAAGTTTATAACTCTTTTAGGATGTATTAAATTGATAAGAAGTGAAATCAAAGATTAATATTGTTAGAAGAGATTTATATTTTGAATAAACGCTGTTCTTTAAAAAAAAAAAGTATACATCGAAGAATCCGGAAAAAAGTATCGCAGATTCAAAAATAATATTTGGCATCACAACTATTAATAATTCTAATAATAAATCATCATATTAGACTGATTTCTGAAGATCATGTTACACTGAAGACTGGAGGAATGATGCTGAAAATACAGCTGCACATCACAGAAATAAATTATATTTTAAAGGATATTAAAATATAAACCATTATTTTATATATTTTATTTTGATAATTTTGAATTATTACTGAAATACAACCTTTTTTGTATCAAACAGTTTATTGAACAATAATAAATGAATTACCTGATGCTGACAATGAAGTAAATGTATAATAATTAGCAAAGATGATTAATTTAGCGCTGTAAACGCGCGTGTGATGGGGCGGAGACGCGCCGCGGAGAGTCAGACGCGCGTGAGGACCAAACACAGCAGAACGGTAGGAAACTTCACTCTTCTTATTATTTCTCTTTTACTATAGCGATTTATTTTTAGATACGTGGTGTGAGTCTTTCATGAGTTGTAGAGTTATTAGAGTTATTAGAGAAATAGAGTTATTTTTTACATTCTTTGGTCGACGTTTTCAGATCGGGACTTCGGAGCCTGTTCGCGAAATCTGTTGATTCAGATCGGCACTTCGGAACCTGTTCGCGACTCGGTTGATTCAGATTGTCAATTCGGAGCCTGTTCGCGACTCGGTTGATTCAGATCGGCACTTCGGAGCCTGTTCGCGACTCGGTTGATTCAGATCGGCACTTCGGAGCCTGTTCGCGACTCCGTTGATTCACATTGGCACTTCGGAGCATGTTCGCGATTTGCTTGATTCAGATCGGCACTTCGGAGCCTGTTCGCGACTCGGTTGGTTCAGATTGGCACTTCGGAGCCTGTTCGCGACTCCGTTGATTCACATTGGCACTTCGGAGCATGTTCGCGACTCGCTTGATTCAGATCGGCACTTCGGAGCATGTTCGCGACTCGGTTGATTCAGATCGGCACTTCGGAGCATGTTCGCGACTCGGTCAGATCAGGCACTTCGGAGTGTTTGTCAAACAGTTTTATTGTGATAAATGAATTATTTGACCTGAGTTTTTTTTTTTTTTAAACTGTCAATGTGATTTTTAAATGATTTCAATGACTTTTGGATGTCAATACTTCTTGTAGCCTCAGTTTGCATGTGTTGTGTTTTATGAATTGTGGATGGATTAATCAACTGAGAAATAAAGTTGAACATTAATTATCATGAACTCTTAAGATGATGATGAAAATAAAAGTAATATTGCATATAAAATTATATCTAAGTATGAACTAACTTGCGCAATACTGTAAATATTCTTACTCTACCCTTGAAATTGAAAAATATCGAAGTTTTCAGATCGGGACTTCGGAGCTGTTCGCGACTCGGTTGATTCAGAGCGGCACTTCGGAGCTTGTTTCGCGACTCGGTTGATTCAGATCGGCACTTCGGAGCATGTTCC
>NW_020529064.1:0-59083 GCF_003368295.1 Carassius auratus
AAACTCGGTGAACCATGATCTCAAGACATTGAGGATGAAAAATTGCGAGGGGATTTTTGATATCTCGAACGGTTTGCCCGTGGCGAGGCGTGGAACTTATGGCGAGAAATGAGAAACAGGAAATGTCTAATAACATCCACATACATTTCCTGAATTTGATCAAACTTCATGGGTTTGTTCGTTGTATGATACCGATTGTATATATGTGACTATTAAGAGTCAACGTTATAGCGCCACCAACTGGCAGCAGGAAGTGTGTCATTTTCCAAAATGCTTTGAATTCAGCATCTTATTTTTACTCGATTTACTTAAAACTTCATCAGAATAATGACAAAACACGGCCGATGAAAATCTGTTGTGGGGATATTGATATCTGATATAGTGTTGCCATGGCAACGTGTCAAACTTGAATGTTCTGTTATGGTGAGTTTGAGGCAGACAACAAGCTCAGATTTACATGAAACTCAAAACACATATCAGTATTAGTGATAGCTAGACAATGGCAAAAGCTTTTAAAAGGGCGTGAATGAGGCACTCTATAGCGCCACCTTTTGTCAAAAGTGGGGGGGTTAGTTTTAGCTACAGACACCAAACTTGGTACATAAATTGTTCTTATCAAGACGGACAACTTTCTAATTCACAGTCATAAGCTACGATCAACAGGAAGTCGGCTATTTTGATTTGAATGTGTATTTTTGAGATTTTACAGTTGTGAATTAATGAATACTCCTCACAGGGGAAGTACACTATACACACCAAACTTTGTCTACATGAAGAAAAAACATCGAGGAACTTAAATTGCGAACAGATTTTGGTTAGCTTGAACGGTTTTGTCGTGGTGATTTTTTGAAATGACAGTAAAAAGGAAACATTTCGTCTTGTATTTTTAAATTGCAGCTTCCAAACCTTTAAAAAACATTTTTCATTTAGAAATCAAATCATTCTGAGGAAATATGCATAGTTTCATGACTTTACAACACTGTATGATTAAAAGAAAATTAAAAACTGTCAGACATCTCATCTCACTCTGTCCCTCTGTTTGAGGAATGTATGTGTGCTGACTGAGTGTGTGTGTGAGTGTGAGTGGGGGATGGGGTGTGAGCTGAGTGGCAGACAGACAGAGAGAGAGAGAGAGAGAGAGAGAGAGAGAGACTTAATCATCTCTTTAATCACCAAAAAAAAAAAGTATTTTAAATTGTTATTTTTTGTTGTTGTTGCTAATTGTGCTGTTTTCATTACAGCTTAAGAAATCTCTTAGGCCTTATCCTTTTCTGACAGTTTCAGGAATTAAAAACAAAATTCTAAAAATACTTATTTGTGCTGCAAATAATAATTTCAACTCATTTGATACTGACCTATTCCATCCTGTAACATGACATGTATCTACATTTTTAAAATTCTCATGGATGTAACAGTAAAACTGTTCAGCTCACAGATCAAGACTAAGATGCTTTCACAAATGCTTATAAGTCATTAAAGGATTTAATAACACTGGTAAAATATGTCTAATTTGTTAACATAGTAAATGCATTGGTAACACTTTATAATAACTGCACTCATTAGTAAATAGTCAGTTCATGCTTTATAAAGCCTTGTCCCAATATTATAGTCAGTAGTAAGCAGTTTATAAATTCAGCTTAAATAGCTTGTCCTTGGTTTATAAGCACATTTGTTAAAAGGGAGAGTAAAAGGGTCAGTTATCTTCCCTATGAAAAATAAAAAAATAAAAATAAACAAACAACAACACTGATTGATACAGAACTCAGAAATGTTATTGTGGAATTATGATAAAATCAGACCTGTAAATGAATTCATACTCCTCCAAGAAGAGTAGTTTCACACCAAACTTTTTCAACATGATGCCAATTACTGAAGATGTTAAATTGTGAATGGGTTTAGGATACCTTAAATGTTGTGGCCATAGCGATTTAATTAAAGTAACATAAAAAAAATACAATAGTTATTTTACTATATCTTTACAATTTTTCATTCCAACTCTTCATTATTTTTTATATAAGTAGAAGTCATCATTTGAAGGAAGCACAATAAGTTTCATAGCTTTATTATGTTCAGGAGCCAGCATAAAATTAAAACTATCATAACTTATAAATCAAGCTCGCAATTCTTAGTACCAATAATGGCCACTAGATGGAGATATAGGATTACTTTAAAATAATTATTGTAGAAACGAGTATGATTTAAATCATTTAATAGAGATCTTTCAAAGAAAAATATGTATTTTATGTATTTTACTGATAAAATGACCCTCACTTAATTAGAATAACATGCTGAAGTATTGTGAAATACTGTATATTAAGAATAAATTCTTAATAGGCTTTATGGACAGATAAGTTTTGAGTGACTCTTGAAGGATCAGCACCACATCCTCTTTTAACCACTGTTTAAAGAATTTATCCTTACAGAACAGTTGCGAATGAATTTGGATAGCTTAATTGGTTTTGTCGTGGTGATTTTTTGAAATAACAGTAAAAAAGGAACCAGTAAATGTCTTTTATTGTTTTAAAGTGCAGCTTCTAAACACTTCAAAAAAATGTACACATAGAAGACAAGTCATTCTGAGGAAATATGCATAGTTTCACGACTTTACAACACTGTATGGATAAAAGAAAATGTGAAAACTGTCAGACTTCTCAACTGACATGATCTCACTCTGGCCACTCTGTGTGAGGAAAAGGGAGGGGGAGAGGGAGGGGGAGTGTGAGGGGGTTGGTGACTGTGAATTTTGGTGACTGACAGTGTGTGTGGACTGTAGGGAGGTGCTGTCTGGCAGAGAGAGAGAGAGAGAGAGAGAGAGAGAGACCTAATCAATCCCTTTAATAATCAGGAAAAAAAAATCTGTATTTTAAATTGTTATTGTTTTTGTTGTTGCTAATGGTGGCGTTTTTTTCCTTTCATTACCAGGTTAAGAAATCTCTTAGGCCTTATCCTTTTCTGACAGTTTTAGGGATTTAAAAACATCCTAAGAATCCTTATTTGTGCTGCAAATAATAATTTCAAACTCATTTGATACTGACCTATGACAACCTGTGACATGACATTTATTAATCTCATGGATGTAACAGTAAAACTCTTCAAGTGACAGATAAAGCTGCAATGCAAGCAAAACTATTTCACAAAATGCTTATAGGTTCATTAAAATCATTACAAAACACTAATAAATTATTTAAGGATTTGGTAACACTGTAAAATAATGTCTAATTTGTTTAACATTAGTAAATGCATTGGTAACATTTTATAATAACTGCACTCATTAGCTAAGCATTAGTAAATATGTTCATGATTATAAAGCCTTTTCCCTTTAATAATAGTCATTATTAAGCAGTAATACATCTTTAAATAAATATAAAAATAAGGTGTTACTAAAGTTCTATATATTGTTGTGTGTATGTGATTTCAAAGTCTAGATTGGTCGGATTAACCCTTTAACTGCCGCATCCCTTTAAACTTGATTGTCAGAGGGTTACTGTAAATGCTTATGCCCGCTGGGCACAGTTTTCCCGATGCCACCGGGGTGGCGTTGCACTGACGGCTTGAGCCCGACATCGCTGCTTTGCAGCTATATTTATTATTATTTTTTATTTTTTATTAAACCTTCCGGGGGTTTTTGGGGGCCTTAACATGCTCAAAAACTCTTGAAAATTGGCACACACATTGGAATCTGCGGCCATCAGGACGCCGCAGAGGCTGGGACCCGGGCGTGGCACAGGGGCTCTACAGCGCCCCCTGGAACACAGTCAGAAATCTTGAACCATAGCTCACACACACTTGCATGTATTTATATGAAACTCAGTACACTTATAGATCTCATTGAGCCGAACAACTTTCACACTTTATGTCATAGGCTCCGCCCAACAGGAAATCAGCTATTCAGGGCTGTTTAAAAAAAGCATGCTCTGGAATTTGAAATACTCCTCTGAGGTTTTCAACCCGTTCGCCACGAAACTCGGTGAACATGATCTCAAGACATTGAGGATGAAAAATTGCGAGGGGATTTTTGATATCTCGAACGGTTTGCCCGTGGCGAGGCGTGGAACTTATGGCGAGAAATGAGAAACAGGAAATGTCTAATAACATCCACATACATTTCCTGAATTTGATCAAACTTCATGGGTTGGTTCGTTGTATGATACGATTGTATATATGTGACTATTAAGAGTCAACGTTATAGCGCCACCAACTGGCAGCAGGAAGTGTGTCATTTTCCAAATGCTTGAATTCAGCATCTTATTTTTACTCAATTTTACTTAAAACTTCATCAGAATAATGACAAAACACGGCCGATGAAAATCTGTTGTGGGGATATTGATATCTGATATAGTGTTGCCATGGCAACGTGTCAAACTTGAATGTTTCTGTTATGGTGAGTTTGAGGCAGACAACAAGCTCAGATTTACATGAAACTCAAAAACACATATCAGTATTAGTGATAGCTAGACAATGGCAAAAGCTTTTAAATGGGCGTGAATGAGGCACTCTATAGCGCCACCTTTTGTCAAAAGTGGGGGGGTTAGTTTTAGCTACAGACACCAAACTTGGTACATAAATTGTTCTTATCAAGACGGACAACTTTCTAATTCACAGTCATAAGCTTACGATCAACAGGAAGTCGGCTATTTTGATTTGAATGTGTATTTTTGAGATTTTTACAGTTGTAAAATTAATGAATACTCCTCACAGGGGAAGTACACTATACACAACAAAACTTTGTCTACATGAAGAAAAAACATCGAGGAACTTAAATTGCGAACCAGATTTTGGTTAGCTTTGAACCGGTTTTGTCGTGGTGATTTTTTTGAAATGACAGTAAAAAGTGAAACATTAATCGTCTTCTATTTTTAAATTGCAGCTTCCAAACCTTTAAAAAACATTTTTCATTTAGAAAACCAGTGATTCTGAGGGAAATATGCATAGTTTCATGACTTTACAGCACTGTATGATTAAAAGAAAATTAAAAAACTGTCAGACATCTGATCTCACTCTGTCACTCTGTTTGAGGAATGTATGAGTGCTGACTGTGTGTGTGTGTGAGTGTGAGTGGGGGAGGGGTGTGAGCTGAGTGGCAGACAGACAGAGAGAGAGAGAGAGAGAGAGAGAGAGAGACTTAAACATCTCTTTAATCACCAAAAAAAACAAAACTGTTTTTTAAATTGTTATTTTTTTGTTGTTGTTGCTAATTGTGCTGTTTTCATTACAGCTTAAGAAATCTCTTAGGCCTTATCCTTTTCTGACAGTTTCAGGAATTAAAAACAAAATTCTAAAAATACTTATTTGTGCTGCAAATAATAATTTCAACTCATTTGATACTGACCTATTCCATCCTGTAACATGACATGTATCTACATTTATAAAATCTCATGGATGTAACAGTAAAACTGTTCAGCTCACAGATCAAGACTAAGATGCTTTCACAAATGCTTATAAGTCATTAAAGGATTTAATAACACTGTAAAATAATGTCTAATTTGTTAACATTAGTAAATGCATTGGTAACACTTTATAATAACTGCACTCATTAGTAAATAGTCAGTTCATGCTTTATAAAGCCTTGTCCCAATATTAATAGTCAGTAGTAAGCAGTTTATAAATACAGCTATAAATAGCTTGTCCTTGGTTTATAAGCACATTTGTTAAAAAGGAGAGTAAAGGGTCAGTTATCTTCCTATGAAAAATAAAAAAATAAAAAATAAACAAACAACAACACTGATTGATACAGAACTCAGAAATGTTATTGTGGAATTATGATAAAATCAGACTGTAAATGAATTCATACTCCTCCAAGAAGAGTAGTTCACACCAAACTTTTTCAACATGATGCCAATATACTGAAGATGTTAAATTGTGAATGGGTTTAGGATACCTTAAATGTTGTGGCCATAGCGATTTATTAAAGTAACATAAAAAAAATACAATAGTTATTTTACTATATCTTTACAATTTTTCATTCCAACTCTTCATCATCATTTGAAGGAAGCACAATAAGTTTCATAGCTTTATTATGTTCAGGAGCCAGCATAAAATTAAAACTATCATAACAAGCTCGCAATTCTTAGTACCAATAATGGCCACTAGATGGAGATATAGGATTACTTTAAAATAATTATTGTAGAAACGAGTATGATTTAAATCATTTATAGAGATCTTTCAAAGAAAAATATGTATTTTATGTATTTTACTGATAAAATGACCCTCACTTAATTAGAATAACATGCTGAAGTATTGTGAAATACTGTATATTAAGAATAATTCTTAATAGGCTTTATGGACAGATACGTTTTGAGTGACTCTTGAAGGATCAGCACCACATCCTCTTTTACCACTGTTTAAAGAATTTATCTTACAGAACAGTTGCGAATGAATTTGGATAGCTTAAATGGTTTTGTCGTGGTGATTTTTTGAAAATAACAGTAAAAAAGGAACCAGTAAATGTCTTTTATTGTTTTAAAGTGCAGCTTCTAAACACTTCAAAAAAATGTACACATAGAAGACAAGTCATTCTGAGGAAATATGCATAGTTTCACGACTTTACAACACTGTATGGATAAAAGAAAATGTGAAAACTGTCAGACTTCTCAACTGACATGATCTCACTCTGGCCCACTCTGTGTGAGGAAAGGGAGGGGGAGAGGGAGGGGGAGTGTGAGGGGGTTGGTGACTGTGAATTTTTGGTGACTGACAGTGTGTGTGGACTGTAGGGAGGGGCTGTCTGGCAGAGAGAGAGAGAGAGAGAGAGAGACCTAATCATCCCTTTAATAATCAGGAAAAAAAAATCTGTATTTTAAATTGTTATTGTTTTTGTTGTTGCTAATGGTGGCGTTTTTTTCCTTTCATTACAGGTTAAGAAATCTCTTAGGCCTTATCCTTTTCTGACAGTTTTAGGGATTTAAAAACATCCTAAGAATCCTTATTTGTGCTGCAAATAATAATTTCAAACTCATTTGATACTGACCTATGACAACCTGTGACATGACATTTATTAATCTCATGGATGTAACAGTAAAACTCTTCAAGTGACAGATAAAGCTGCAATGCAAGCAAAACTATTTCACAAATGCTTATAGGTCATTAAAATCATTACAAAACACTAATAAATTATTTAAGGATTTGGTAACACTGTAAAATAATGTCTAATTTGTTAACATTAGTAAATGCATTGGTAACACTTTATAATAACTGCACTCATTAGCTAAGCATTAGTAAATAGTTCATGATTATAAAGCCTTTTCCCTTAATAATAGTCATTATTAAGCAGTAATACATCTTTAAATAAATATAAAAATAAGGTGTTACTAAAGTTCTATATATTGTTCTGTGTATGTGATTTCAAAGTCTAGATTGGTCGGATTAACCCTTTAACTGCCGCATCCCTTTAAACTTGATTGTCAGAGGGTTACTGTAAATGCTTATGCCCGCTGGGCACAGTTTTCCCGATGCCACCGGGGTGGCGTTGCACTGACGGCTTGAGCCCGACATCGCTGCTTGCAGCTATATTATTCCATTTACTCTGCCAAGTGACTGTGAAGAGTTGGGTAAATGATAAATCCGCTCATACTGGAATGGATGATAAAGTCATATGTAATTCCGTAACTTATTGTGGTAGCCATAGCTTCAACTCCTGTAACTTACATACAGTATAATGTCTAAAACTTACATAGATACAATTGTTTTTCCTGTCATGTGACAAAAGACAGTAACCAGAAATGACTGGGGAGAGAGAGGGAATGTGATCTGGACTCAATCCTGCATGACCAGCATGTCAGGACCACATGTGGTAACCGCTGGATACGCATGAGCTTTTATGGTTAAGATCTAGCATTATCAACTCCCACCTTTGTTGTTTTTGTTCATGTCCTCCTTCTAGCTCCAGAATGTCAGAGTTCTCATCTAATGGAAAACCAGGCTGTATGTTATTGACTGACACAAGACAGCTGGATCAGTAGCAGATAACTGAAGGTCAGATTGAGAAGTCAATCCCAAATAGATCTTCTTTAAGGCCAGGAGGAGGAGGATAATGTCTTATTAGGGATTTACTTTAAGATACACAAGTAATTACACTACTGACAACAACAGAAACAGATAATATGAACAACAAAAACTGATATGTCACTTCCTGTTTGTTGCTACCATGTGTTTTGAGTTTGGGCTCCATCAAGTTAATTCTTTATCATAATTTTTTTTTTATCAATTTTATACACCATCATTTTCATCACTATAACGTGTGAATATATCCCCTATAGTATTCTAAAACAAAAACAATCAGAGTACCTTATCACTAGTTGCATTGCTGATACTCTATTCACACTCATTTCCATTGCTTTACTCACAGTTGCTTGCTTTATTGGTGGATGTGTGTCTACCTTTGAGTGTAGGTGAGGACCTTGTCGATATGTGGGAAGCAGTCCTGACACAGTGATCATCATCGCGGGCGATGTGCTGCGCACCATCTCGATCAGGCTCCTGAAATCCCTCTTCAGTGTTTCCGTCTGCCGCAGCTTGGTGTCGTTAGCCCCCATGTCCAGCACGACCGCTCGTATGCTCTCGTCGCCCTTCATTATTGTGGGTATCTGCCCAGAAACATCGAAAACACAAGCTCCAGGGAAACAGTGAGTGCACACTTCATATTCCGTCTCGCTGGAGGCCGTGGAGAAGCAGATCTATGACCTGGTGGAGAAGTAGGCCCAGCTGAGAGACTGGAGAGTCACACTGGAAACAAATCCGGGCTGACCCTCACAAGACATGGGGAAGTATACAGCGCACTGCTAACACTCCCACCACCTCTACTACGTGTGTTTCTCTGCACAGTCCTCATGAACCCAGGAAGCAATCTTCCCAGTTCTCCTTCACTCCGGTGCCTGGACACCACAAACCCTGGGTGCACCTGCATCAGAGGACATGAGCCAGGCCCCAGGCGAGGACCTCTCCCCTTCCACCATCTCTGGTCTTCGAGACCTCCACGCGGAACCGCTTCACTTCGCTCCACGAGACAGAATCCGACGTTGTGAACATCTGAGACTCTATTGTCTGGCTGTCTGTGCTACTTTAGCTGAAGGTAAAGTGCATACTCATTGTTTCCCTGGTGCTCGTGTTCTCAATGTTTCTGAGCAGATACCTGCAATCCTGAAGGGCAAAGAGTGCATCGGAGCAGTCGTGCTGCACGCAAGGGTTAACAACACCGAGCTGTGACAGCAGAAACACTGAAGAGGGACTTCAGGAGCTTCATCAAGACTGTGCGCAGCACATCACACATGACGACTATCATCAGATTGCTTTCCACATATCGACGTGGACACAAAAAGTTAAGTCGACTTTTGTTTTAAACGAATGGTTATGGTCATGGTGTAAAGAACAGAAACTGCTCTTTGTTAATAATTCAAATCTTTTCTGGGTGCAACCCAGGCTTTTATGCACTGATGGCCTGCACCCCACTAATCTCCTGTCAGACAACATCTCCAGGATGTAATGCTCCATATGACTAATAAGCCAATTTTTAAATAACTGCTATAATGGCTTTTGTTCTACCCACTTAAATACTAATAATTAATTGCATTTATATAGCACTTTTCTTGGCACTCAAAGTGCTTTTACATAGAAGGAGGGAATCTTGTCAACCACCACCAGTGTGGAGCATCCACCTGGATGATGCAATATTGTGCCAGAATGCACACCAGATTATTGATGGAGAGGAGAAAGAGTGATGAAGTCAATCAGTTTATGGGGATGGATAGGATGCCATGATGGTCAGAGCCCAATTTATCCAGGATGCCATGATTACACCCCTTCTGTTTTGAAGGACATCCTGGGATTTTTAATGACCACAGAGAGTCAGGACTTTGGTTTAACGTCTCATCTGAAGGATGGTGCTTTTTGTCAGTAAGATGTCCATGTGCAGAAACCTTTTTTTGGCAAGCACAAAGGTAAGTTGTTTTTGATCCACTCCTCTACAGATCCTCTCTAAATCCTCAAGGTTTCTTGGCTGCCATTTGGCAACTCAAAGTTTCATCTCCCTCGACAGATTTTCTATAGGATTGAGGTCTGTGGACTGGCTAGGCCATTCCATGACCATAATGTGCTTCTTCTCGAGCCACTTCTTTGTTGCCTTTGCGGTATGTTTCAGGTCATTGTAATGCTGGAAGACCCATCCATGACCCATTTTCAGTGTTCTTGCTGAGGGAAGGAGGTTCTCATACGAGATTTTACAGTACTTTACAGTACAGTACAGCCCCAAACTGTAGGGATGGTGTTCTTGGGGTCATAGTCAGCATTTTCTCCCTCCAAACACGGCGATTCAAGTTGATTCCAAAGAGCAAAATTTTTGTCTCACCTGATCATCTTAAAAAGAAGAGCATTTATTTAAAATACAAATCTTTTCTAACAATATACACTACAGTTCAAAAGTTTGGGTTCATTAAATGTTTATTCTACATTATTCTACATATCTACATTGATTCTAATAATAAATCAGCATATTAGAATGATTTTTTAAGGACAATGTAACGCATTATACTGGAGTAATAGCTGATGGAAATTCAGCTTTGCATCACATAAATAAATTATATTTGAAAGGATATTAAAATACAAACCATTCTTTTATATTGTAATAACATTTAGCAAGATTACTGTTTTTTTCTGTATTTTGATCACATAAATGCAGCCTTGATGAGTCTTACTGATCCCAAACTTTTGAACAGTGTATATAAATAATTAATTTCATTGAACATTTACAAATAAATATATACTATTGCAATGCTCCACCGATAGGTCCAAAACAAAACAAAAAAGGACACATTCTGGTGAAAATACAAATAATAACTCCACTTACAAATGCTATTTCCAACTTTGAATGCATAAGAAAATCCATTATCAGTCAAGTCTTTTTTTAATGCATGCTATTTGAAAAAAAAAAAAAAAAAAAAAAAAGACAAAAACCCTAAAACCGATTGTAGTTGGCAGAAACCACCCTATGCTCAATCTAATTAGCTTTTTGGCAGCTTAGTAGATTTTCAAAAGTGAAAAAGAACAAAAATGTCAGGCATTTATCATTTTATAATAATAATAATAATAATAGTATTTTTTTCTTTTTTTTTGGTGCTGGCTGACAAACTTTGGGATTTTTAAGCTATCTGAAAGACTATAAACACTCATTCTCTCTTGATAAACTGCTATTCTTGATCCAGTTATCTGAGAATGCACAGTGTACATCGACTCATTGTGGCCTGCTTTCAGTTCTTATTCCGGACACTTCGCTGGGGTGTAAGAGTATGTGATACTCTCAACTACTATGTTTCTGTTGTGGAGCATAAAGTTGGCATTGAGGCAATGTGCTCCTGGTCCTCAGCCTCACCAACAAATCTCTGCCCCTGATTCCCAGACCCACCCCCTTTTATCAAAATAGGTCACTTCCAAGTGAAGCCAGTTGGCAAAGAAAAGAAAACAGACTTTCTAAGCTACAATAAACAAAAATGTATCGGGGAAAGGTGGTATAGAGAAGATCAGATTCCAAATTATCTCTTTTATTTGTGACTTTGTTTTCTAAACCCTTAAATTCTGAAATACTGAGAATATGATCTGCAGCGGAAGGAATTTTGCTGGTGGGGAGCAAGAGCAGCATTGTCTTTAGGCAGGGTTTTAGAAAAGAAAGCCCGACATAGCCTATTTACAGCCAGCCCACAGTGAGAGCATGTAATCCACCCAAGACATAAGCTGGAGGAAGGAATGTAATTGAAGCTGCCTTGACAGGAGCAAGGAAACACAAGATTGGAGATTTGGAAAGGATGGAGGGGGGACCCCGGCTGTGGATGGGTTTGTATGTGCATGTTATGTAGTCGCAAGACACAGCAGATGGTTCATTTCCTGTGATGATTTCGGGGGCAAGATAGACAAAGGTGATGATGACATGATAAGCTGTAACAGAGAAGTACGTGAGGCCTGACGCTAACAATCCAAATACCTCCACATACTCGCACAGACATTTCCACGTGTAGGGAGCTGTCCTGTCTTTGAACTGAAGGGAAAAGAGACGGAAATGACAGAGATTCTGAAGTATCCTGGCTGCACGTCTCTAGGGAAAAATTTGTAAATTCAGGAAGTGCTGGTACATAACATACAAACCCAGTTTGTTGTACTAGTGAAAATATGTCAACATGCTGAAACAAGATAAATTTTCTTCAAAAGCAAATTACTTTTTTTAAGATATATTTTTTATTGTTTAAGCTTAAAAGAATAATAATTTTACTCCAAATAAATGTATATTATTTTAATAATTTTGAGATAGTTATAATATAAATATAATTATGCAGAATTATTATTAATTATTATTATTATTATTATTTTTATTTTTATTTTTTTTGCTGTGAATGTCTTAATTGAAACCCTTTTTAAAGTGCATAAAATCCAAAAAGCAGTTTAAAAGGTGTTAAAGCTGGTTCGATACTCAAATGGTCCACGGCATTAAACAAGTGTAAATAATATGCAATCCTGTTTGTGAAAACATGACTTGTCACATTTAGCTTAAAAAGGAAAATAACCAACTAATTTTGGGAAAAAACATATGCACCTCACAGAACATCTTCAATTTGTCTGACATCTAAATGTTGTGAAAGATACAATGTAAAGCACTTCCAAAGCTTTCCAAGTAAGTTAGAATTCTGTTAAAAATAGCTTTTTCCTTGTTTCTTTTTTTTTTTTTAGTTTGCATTTGTCAAAACCGAGACACTTTCAAAGTGAGAGATGTATCTGTTCACAAAATCAGGGAACCACTCCTCAATATTCGATCACACATAGTCACAGGAGACCCATTTGAAATGCATGTTGCTGCCAGGTGTAAACAGCAGTGTGTCTCACGTGATGACTTGTGATCGGATCACCTGAGACAGATGTTTCTAGGAGGTGAAAACAGGGCCAGAGCAGCATCTCCGGGCAGAATAATCAAAGTGATACCCTTTTAATTTGACCAAGTAGGACAAGATCTTGGATCAACACCTGTGTTAGTCCTGCTACAACATTCCAGTAAGCCAATCATATTCCAGGGATCGGGAAGGTTTAGAGCTTTGAATAACCTTCTTACCAATCATAATTAGTATTCCTCTCAGATTAAAAATCTCTTAACATGCTGGGCTGTTTCAATCCAAACTTGGATAAAACGTTTTTAAGCCAACTGTTGGGTCAAAAATGTTATTTAAAAATTTGTATGATGGAAATATTGCATCTGGACCAACAAAATACACTGATGCAGGAACACATCCTACTTTGCAAAAATCAAACTGAAATGGATGGAAATGGCAGGTCAGCTTGAGTGCAATTCACTGAGTATCTCACATTATGCAGTGTTAACAAATGTATTTGATTATTTGGGTATTTCATGCAGTCAACAGTATATATAGTAAACATACTGCAAAACGTAAAGTATAATATGGTATAGTATAGTATAGTCAGTCCCGAGTAGTAAGTTATTACATGTCATTTACGTAATCAGATAAAAAAAATAAGTACTTGTAATTTGATTATTAGATTAATTGTAATGTTTCATACACTTCATGATGTTGACAACAAAGAATGGAGATCAGAAGTAATCAAAAAGTAGTCAGACCACACTACCTCTTATGTGTAATCCAATATTACAAACTATAATGTCCATAATGTAATCTGTAATCAGTAACAGACTACAATTTGTAAATAATCTAACCAGAATTCCATACCTCATATCCAAACATACTAAATATCACTCTCTCAATCATTCTGATCTTGTTCAGTCTCACTGAGGGGGGCTTCCTACAAAAGCGTTTACGCTGTCTGTTTACACGCGACTTTCAAGAACATCATTGAAATCAAATTCCTTTCAATCCGTAGGTGTGACAACACATTAAAAATATGCCTCACACTGCTACATGTGGTGGATTGTTTTTGTACGTGTAAGTCAGCTGTAAGACAGCACCATCAACAACAATACCTTATCAAATCATCACAGAAGAAGCCCCATAGACAAATCATTCATGAACATCTGGAAATGCAGTCTGCTGATATAACCGGCACAGGAGAGGAGTATCATTCAGGGAGATAACGATCCTTGTGATGGCCAGAGATATAATGGTGGTGATGATGATGGTTATTGTTCTTTGTTGTCTTTTTTTGCAGCTGTAAGGTGGTGTTGAGAATCGATCCACGAGTCGCAGCTTGCTGCAGGGCTCTGAGGAAGAGAGAGAGAGATAAAGGAAAAGAGGGAAGATAAAAGATAGCAGGAGATAGACTGATTCTTTTCTCCTCCTTATGTCTCCTCCCTTCATTTGATGGCTGGCCTGCAGCTCTGACTGCTATCTGCTGCTAGTTTAATTGATCTCGGTCACGCTTCCACGCAAGCCTGGATTAGCGCTTATCAGAGTGGACGGGGGGTTTCTTGGGGGAAGATCGCGTTTGCTGATGATCAGACCCCGTCACCCTCCTCGAAACAGATCCGGTATGTATGTGTGTCTAAGAGAGGGCCTTGAGCTCGGGGATTAGTTCTCCTTCAGCGTTGATAGCATGCGATTGACGTGTACGTGTACATACGAGAGAATCCTCAGGCAGTCCGGTGGCTATTTATGGGCCTCGGCAAGGCTGTGGCTATGTCTTTAATCACCGGCTGTTATATTGACCTGATTTACAGGACAAACACTTCATCTTGTGGACCAGAGATGGACCACAAACAGAATGGAGTCCCACTGGGGCGGTGGTTTGAGAACAACTGGGACAGCAAAGGTTGATTGTGACTGCTTTACTATAAAGACAAAACAGACAATTTTTCCTCCCTTCCAGACTCCAACTTCTCCCCAGACGTTATAATGAGGAGACTCCGTGGCTAATAAGGTCACTCAAAGCGCAGGTTCAAACATACCCGAGTCGGCATGCGTCTCTGCACCTCCTGTGACTCAGGCACTGGAATTAAACTTTCAGCCAGGCCAGTTTTCAAAGCCCTCGTACTCCGTTGCCAAATGCCAGAGCCACATCAAACAGGTCTGATGTACAGACAGTGAGAGAGGGGAGGGGGGAAAACACGACAGCTGGCAAAACTGGTGCAGCTTCAAACCGAATGAGGGACTGTCTTTATGCCTAAGAGGGATGGCAAATCCCTGGCTTTACTGCGGAACAGAGGATGTGAGGGATTTCTCTATCAAACGGCAACAGTACAGAGGCAGACTGGGAACAATGTTATTTTATATATATATATAACAGGGAAACGTTCAGTATCAAAGGGGCACAGCAAGACACGGAACGCTTTTTGGACCAGCAAGACTGACAGATCTCTTTAGCGTAATGACCGTTTGTTCTGTCTTTTCTATTTTTCTTACATGCCAAGGTAAACCTTTGGGTCTAATTTGCATGCAAGTCTACTGAGAAGACAGAAGCAGACCCAGGAGGGACACAAACATAAGAGCGAATAGGTGGAAATGGGCCGAATTCTGCGACCCCCCTCAGTTTCCTTGTCACACCAATGGCGTTCATCATTCAGGACATGGCAGAGTGGAGACCTTAAGCTAAAGAGTTGCCGTCATCATTCTTCTCCCCTTTCCATTTCAAGTCAAGTCACTCTGAGGATAACGAATGGATAAAGGACATCCGAGAGTTTCATTGTGGCGTATGTCTGGTGGAAAGGGAGGAGCCGGTACACAAACAAGTTTTCCATCAATGACAGTCATGTCCGACTTTACACATGGCCATAAAATGTAAAATAATTGCTACAGACAGAACACGTGTTTTTCCTGCCCGTGCATTTCAATGAAAGCAACCAGGCTGTGTTTGATCACAGAGCCCTCATTTGTGTGGCTAAATAACAATTGACTGGCTATTGATTCACAGATGCTGCAACAAATTAAATGAAATCTGCTTCATGACTCCCAATATTAAACCATTTCCACTTGAGTTTTAATATATTTGACTCATACGCATAAGCATCAAACTGTCTTTACATTCACACACACAGCAGATGCATGATTTCACTATACTGACTAATGCTGACATATTTTGAAAGCTGAGACTTCAATTTAAAAAAATTGCAAGCAAGTTTACAAATGGCCACTCAAACTATCCTTCCCCAACAGAATAAAAACATTCACAAACAGACAAGGAGCTGGTATATTGGGTCATTTTCTGCAAAAATGTGTGCATGTAGGTTTATGTAACCAATCCCACTGAGAGCTGGGAATTTGGAGCTCTGGTTGCTAACAAAAAGCACCAGGCTGGCACATTGGACACTGCCAACTGAACAATCAGCGATCACTTTCCAGGCTGGCACTTTCCTCTCTCCATCTCTCCTAGTGTCTGCAGCATGCCAGCTGCTTTGCTAAATAAGCAGTGCAGAGGAAACACACACACACACACACACACACACAGAGAGAGAGAGAGAGAGAGAGAGAGAGAGAGAGAGAGAGAGAGAGAGAGAGAGAGAGAGAGAGAGAGAGAGAGAGAGAGAGAGAGAGAGAGAGAGAGAGAGAGAGAGAGAGAGAGAGAGAGAGAGAGACTCTGTTCCATGCTTTTTACCTGAGCCCAAAAGAGGATGCATGGGCATTGAGCTCTGTAATGGTGAGTAGAAGAATCTGGGAATCAGCATCCAAATGCTTCACAATGTGAACAAATACACTGAGAGTATAAAAAGCATGTTGTCACACATATTTCTAATTTGGTGTTAATTTCTTTGTATATAAAGTCAATGAAAGCATCCAATCCATTAATGAGCAAAAATGCATTTTGTCTACAAATATGTGCACACAGACAGATTTCGGTTTAAGCTACATTCGAAAAAACACCAATCTCGATACACTGAGCAGCCATCGATGTGGCTCCACGCACATAGTGGAGTGAGCAGATGGCAAAACAGATGATCTGCTCTCGCTTGCCCCTCCACCGTCCATATTTATTTTACACTGACTGGCTCCGGGTTTCCCTCCACCAACATACACTCCGACTGCACCAGCAAAGCCACACCACTTACCGCAACCTCAAACTTGAAGACAAAATAAGTGTGGAGAAGAGAGAGTGTGAAAAGAGAGTCAAGAGAGACAACTTCAACAACAACTGCCATCACAAACACACATTCACAAATAAAATCCTGGCTCGCCCAATGGACAGCCATCAAAGTTCTTAAATAACTTAATTTTGATCAAAGCAAGCAGCAAATCCATGAGTTGTTCTGAGCTACTGATCCTGAGTAAAGTTTGGGTCGATGGTGTCCATCGTGATTTATTCAGCTTCCTTGAGTGCCGATAAATGAGTGGACTGATTGGCTGGTGGAAGGAGGAGGAAGAGGAGGAGGAATGAACCTGACAGTTTACTCCTTTTGATCTTGCGGTACTTCCTCTGGAAATGAAAACGCTTGCCTCAGACAAATCCTCAGCAAGACGTTTCATTTGGCTTGGGAATTCACCAAAGCTCAGAGGCTGAAAATTAGTCTTCATCTCAGCAGTTTCACGGAACCCCTGCTTTTTTTGTCATCCGGGTGAAAGGACAACATTATCATTGTCACAGACTGATCCATGGTGTTCATCGCTGTGTCTTTTTTTTTTGTTTAGTTTTGAAGCAAAGTTAACATCAGCATAATTTTTTTTTTGGACAATGCATCTACCATCTAAACAGAAAACACCCCCATGCTGGCTTTTTAGGGGGTGTCTCTTAATATTCAGATCCTGGCTTGAGAGGACCTGGCAGTGTCCCTCCACACTGACTGAAATTGTGGTTCATCATCTGAAGTGACATGGTGGGTGTCCCTCAAGGCCTTTGGCTGAGTGAGCAACTCAATTTAAAGCGGACTGTGGGGGCTCTCGCCATCCTCGGGTGAGCCCAGCATGCTCGTAGTCCTCATCTGGAGCTCAGCTGACCATTTGCTCCAGTTCACTGACTGAAGATGACTCAATGCCTGACTAGACCCTATGATCACATGCACGCTCAGATATCACTAACAAACACACATTCGCATCCCCAGTGCAGCAGATGTCTGTTTAGTCATATTCAGTGCTTGTCCCCCAGGGTGCATGTGCCAACATCCGCAGAGTTTTCCAAAGGCAATCTGCTCTGTTTGGAAGCCACCTTAATGATCAGCGACAAAGCGGAGAAGACGTATCGGAGGGAGTCTTCACTTTTTTCCAAAAGGTAAATGGCCTAAAATCAGTGAAATACAGAAGTTGGTGGGCCACCATTAGAGAGGCAAAACTATTTAGATCCGACAAACAGTCCAGCACATTCATTAGAAGGCCTTGGATTGAGGAGGAAAGAGTCAACAACAAGCACTAAACAAGCAGCTGCCATGGTGCAAGGTTGGGAGCTTGTTAAAGCTGAGAAAAATAATGTGGCTTCATTTGTAGGATGGAATCAGTCGTGTGGTGGAAATGGTGGAAATGAGGACAGGATTGAGTTTTATACAACTGTGGCATGCTAGCATGCTCTCACCTATATAAACTATTACACTTAAGATATTGAAAATATAGAATTATTTTGTACTTGTTGTGAAGTAGCACAAATAACAATTTAGGTAATTATTTGGGGAATATAGCAGTCAAAATATGCTTCACACTAGTCACAAATTCAATGAGAGTGCAATTATGCAATGGTTCTGATGAGTATAATAAGAAAGGAGGAAGCAAAGGGTATAGAACTGCGTAAAAATAATTAGAAATATTGAGTAATTAGACGTAATATGATTTCAATGGGCCATAACCCCTTTTGTTTGAATGTCCCTGAGCCAGTTGCTTAAGTCAAATTGAATTATTATAATAAAAAGAAAAAGGAAATTTATTAAAAGATCTAAGGCATTTTCCTCAAACTAGTTAAATGTTTTGTTCAACCCCAGAGGCTTAGCGCATACATGGTTATGCATCCAGTTTACCTCATGAATAATCCGTAGACTTTGATTACTGCCAGGTGAAACAGGGTGTCATGCATCTCTCAGCCATCAAGGTGTCCTATCAAAGAATTGAGTCTAGGCTACATGTTTGATTGATGCATGCTGTCAAAAGTGTGGGGTGCTCGCGAGCATCATTGTTCAAGTTGTTTTTGTCTGAGCCTCTCTGTCTCTGACCCTGAAGAAGACATAACAGGGCCGTGACCATCAGGGACAAGCACCTTTATAAAACCACGCGGACAGTGACTCTGATGTCCCCACCGACTCAAACACATCTATCAATCTCTGCCCATCTGCCATAGGGGCTGTCAGCCTAGCCACTCTCTGTATCTCTGTCTCTGCACATCTCTCCTTCTATATTTCTCCTCTATTCGATCACCTGACTCTGAGGGTTTTGTTCTCAGGGTTTTGTTCTCAGGAATCCACAGGACTTCTTGTCCACCTCACTTAACACAAACAGCTGTAGGATATTGAGGTTGATGATGATGCAGAGTTGTGGCTGTTCAGAATTGAATTGAGAACAGCTTATAAATTCCAATTCAATTCCTGAAATTGACATGAACCGAGGTAGAAAACAGGGTGAATTTAAGGTTCTTGACAGTTTTGAAAATAAGTAAAAAATTGCTACATTCAGAAGATTTACAGGCCTTGTGTACAGAATGATAAGCAGAACTATAGAACCATACAATGAATGATAAATAGGAACCACACATAGAACAGATAGAATAGATAGAATGGTTAGACAGAACGATAAGTAGATGGAATATTATATAGAATGATAGTTAGGCAGAACCATAGATCAAGCGGTGGATAGAATGATAGTTTGAACCATAGATAGAACAACACACTTTTGGGGGAGTTTCCACTGTGTACAGCACCTGGAACCTGGAATTTTTTTTCAGTACCACCTTGGCTGAGGTTCCAAGCGAGCCGTACAATTACCAAAACATGACGTGTAAACCCTGCTGATCAATGATTAGCTGGAGAGAATCATCACTATGTATGTCATTGAACTTGTGACATGAGAAACTAGACCCCTAGACTAAATCAGCACAGCCAGCAAGGATCGAACCCAACATTTTTTGAATGAACGCAATAGTTTCAAACGAGCAGCGCCGCCGCTCCCAACACGCACATCACGCACTGTGCGTAGGGCACCAAGTGCTGAGGGGGCACCAAAAATAGCCTAATGATTTTTTTTTTCATATTATTATATTATTATTATTTCATTAGCCTATAGAAATATTAGGCACATTTTAGCCATGTATATGTAACAAAAAGGTGGAACAAGAAAGATATTTAATAATTGCTCTAGTCTAGTCCGGTCTAGTCTAGAAAGTACGTGAAATGTGCTGCATGTGCGTGCTGCTGCTAATCGTAATGCTCCTCGAACTTGCTGACGTTAATGTTAGGATCAGCAAACTTATTATAACTTACAATATAAAGACGTGTTTCCGCGCGTCTGGAGGTCTCGCAGCACGGTAGACGCGAATTCTCCTCATTCGAGCGTCTAGTTACAAGAGATTCTGAGTTATGAAAAGGACCATTGCAAGCTGATAGTGACCGGCTTTTGTTGTGGAAAATTGGCAGTAATACCCCCACCTTGCACAGCTGTAGCCTACCTGAGTGTCCTGGGACATCAGTGCGGTCGGAGCGCGTCTTTTCAACAGCTGGACATATAGTGAATAAAAAACGCTCTTCTCTGGACCCCGAAAATTTTGCCATGAAACTTCATGCCAATAAATAAGAAATATTGCTGAGTTTTTCCAGCTCTCTCTTTACGTTCGTCCGTTTATTGACGTTGAAAAAGGAAACGTCTTTTTGTTAGACATGGAAAATCGATTTTACCATAGATTCAATGAACACTTATGTCTTAAAAATCGAAAATGATTTTTTTCACAAAAGTGACTAGTACTTATTGATGATTATTTAATTTAATCCTTTCAAAATGACATTGAATTTGCAAAAAAGAAAAAAAAAAAAGTCTGGATTATTTTGATATTTTTTTTATTTTGCTATTCTGTTGACTGTTTACAAAGTCAGCAAAGCTGTGAAGATTTTCTTTCTCTTTTTAGTGTTCTTAAGTTTTATACTGTGATGCTGCTATTGTGTGTTATTGGTATTGAGTTATGTTTGGTAATAAAAAGTTAAACTGGCAAAAACAAACAGTTTTTTTTTCTTTCTCGGGGTCGTGGTGGGGGGCATCATAAAGGAATTATGCTTAGGGCACCAAAATGGCTAGCAGCGGCACTGCAAACGAGCACACCGTTTTTAAATAACAAAATAATGGCTGTTTCGTGGTCTGTTGAGGAAGTACAGATGTCCTTTTATTGACAGCTGAGGAGCGGATCCAGCGAGAGATTGATGGGATGACGCGGAATGAAAACGTTTTTCAGGAGGTTGTGGCAGTAGAGGCGGCACAAATATAACGGCATGTCTATAATCACATTAAAACAGTATTAAACTGCAGTGGAAACTGAGGCGAATCGAGTCGAGTCGAGTTGAGCTGGTACTGGTAATGGAAAAGCACCATTACATTCCACCTCCATTAAAACGAAGCCCACGACACAGGACAAAAATGGCCTGAGGGGGAAATTGGTTCTCTAGGAACCACCCTGCTGGCTAGTTCCTAGAACTACGCGGTGCTAAAGCCCCTATAGTTAAATAGAACCGTAAACAGAACCATATATAGAACAATAATTTAACAGAATGATAGGTAGACTAAAACCTCAGACTGAATGACAGAATGAACTATAGAGTTTGATCTTGTAACTAATTGTTGAGGAACATTTGAACACTTTGAAGTCCATCTCAGCATATTCTAGTTCCTGTCATTCCAATTCAGCTTCCTAATGAGGTGTTTAAATGTCACCTCATCAAATGAAAAAGTGGCAGTTCTCCAATTCTGAATTCTTCCAAACTGCGAACCACCATAATGAAGGAGCAAGATATATAAGAACAAACATAGTCTGGTCAATGACACATTGGTGTAGATGGAAGAGTCAGCGTTGCAAAGAGAAACAACAGCTGCTGACGGATTGGGGTCATTGTTGTGTGCTTCTACCGTGACTCCGTCGCCTCAGCATACATGATGAGCTTCATTAGAAGAGAGGGATGCACAATGCCTCGGTTGCCATGTGAAGTGACAGAAAATGTGAAACAGCATTGTAAACAAGACATCTAACTAAATGTCAACCCTTCGTCCACAGGAATTAGGACCATTCCAGAAAGTAAAACGACCTTGGAAAGTGACACACATGAGCATAGAAGTCACCCATTCATACAGTAAGTATTGTTCAGGAAGATAAGAAGGGCACAGCTATGATTCAGCCATCACAAAGTTGTCACTTCTCTCAGTCAATTGGGACACAAAGGGGGCCGAGTGAGATGAAAGTTGCCTGGTAGTCTATTCCGTGAAGACAGGAAAGAGAATGTTATTGTGAATGTGTGTGATTGTCTGTAGACCTCTGTTCATGTGAGAGTATGTGTTGGACAGGAAAGGAAGGACGGTTGCCTCACAGCGGTGGGACTTGTCATGCCCAAACGCTGTCAAGCGTGGACTCCAGTGACATGCGTGTCACACCCAGAGCGAGCTGGCTCGTCCCCTGCCAGGGTGAAGATTACAATGATCACTGTCTTCAGCTGCACGGAAACCACCCAGGACCCACGTCTCCAAGTTTGGAGTCAGTCGAAATACTTCTCTCAGTCACCAGGCTCACTTTTCACTGCCATGTTCATGAATACAAAGATTAAAGGTTTTTCTTTTTTTTTTTTTTTTGTCAGGATGCATTACATGGAATTTGATTTGGATGAACAGGTCAACTACCATCTAGAACAGCATCCCAACTAAAATAAAATCTCAAAACTGACTGAAATGCTTGACATTGACAGCAACTCCAGTTACAAAGGCACACCACACAAAACGTGCCCTTCATGAAAAAGAAATTCAACACTCCAAATTAATTCCAGTAAAGTTTGATATTGTTAACTCAATCCTCTATACTGAAAAAAATGTGTAAATGTTAGAGTAAAATACCGTAAAAATTCTACAGTAATTTTTTTTTTTATCTTGATGAGTGATGTTAATTAGGGATTTATGCTACATCTTATGATTTAAATGAATGGTTTTTGCATTATTTTAGTGTCATGTTTGTTACCATTTTTATTGTGCGCATGACACCATGTGCACTTTCTATATAATAGTATTTAGTTTATTCAGAGTATATAATAGCTTATGGAAACAACTACTTGTAACAAGCTTTGACTCTATATGTGGCATTTTGGTGGTTGTCAGCATATTATTATAAAAGTACAAAACATATATGAGTACCTTATTAGGTTGGCATTGTAATATCAGTATGTGAAATAAAGTTTTAGACTGTAAATTTAAGTTATATATATATAACTATATATATATATATATAGTACAGACCAAAAGTCTGGACACACCTTCTCATTCAAAGAGTTTTCTTTATTTTCATGACTATGAAAATTATAGATTCACACTGAAGGCATCAAAACTATGAATTAACACGTGGAATTATATGGAATTATATACATAACAAAAAAGTGTGAAACAACTGAAAATATGTCATATTCTAGGTTCTTCAAAGTAGCCACCTTTTGCTTTGATTACTGCTTTGCACACTCTTGGCATTCTCTTGATGAGCTTCACATGAAATGGTCTTCCAACAGTCTTGAAGGAGTTCCCCGAGAGACTTGTTGGCCCTTTTGCGTTCTGTCTGCGGTCCAGCTCACCCCTAAACCATCTCGATTGGGTTCAGGTCCGGTGACTGTGGAGGCCAGGTCATCTGGCGCAGCACCCCATCACTCTCCTTCTTGGTCAAATAGCCCTTGATGCCTTCAGTGTGACTACAATTTTCATAGTCATGAAAATAAAGAAAACTCTTTGAATGAGAAAGTGTGTCCAAACTTTTGGTCTGTACTGTATATCCTAACATTCCTACCATGTTTATGGTGAATTCTGGCAACGTCAACTGCCACAATTTTTCCAGCATAGCAAAAAATAAAACAGAACACAGACTGAACTACCGTGAACTAACAATTATAGAATGCTTTTACATTTGATTAAAAGCCTTTCTTTGATTAAAAGTTTCAATGGGCCTACATAATTTAGTTGGATTAGGTTAAATTAACATACAATAGATTTTAATTCAACTTGATTAGATTTGTCAAACTCAATTTACTAAGGTATTTTAATTAAATTTCTTATGCAACATGTAAGCTAACTATAACTTTCTTTAAATAAATGTGATGTATGTGAGGAGAAAGAAGGGAGTCTTTGCTGCAATGGCATTAGCACAGTACTGAGTGAGTGAAGCAACAGTGTACATGTACTGTAGTGACCCACCAAGCACAAGCTCCACTCTTTAGCACAATGGGGAGAACAAAAGCTCCAACAAATCCACTGTCCAGTATCATTTGTCAAAATTATTGTTTAAATAGTGAGAGGTTGTTTAATTTTTTCATGTAGCCCAACACAAAAATAAGTAATTTTTTATTTAATAAATTCAGACAATAATAATAAAAAAAAAAAATCAGTTTAGGCACTTTTGCTGAAACAGGTCATCTTATTTGGCATGATAATTCTGCTGCCTACTGTTTGGAATGGCCTATAGTATTGGTAGTGTGCCTATAATGCCTAAAAATGCTGTCTAGGTCCTCACTACAGTTTGGAAGCAAGCCTAGAAGTGTCCTTTAACTTTATGTAGTGCACTACTCTTCCTATGGCCCACACAAGGACACAGAGCCGTGACATGAGCAAGCACCATTTGATGATTAAATGTCATGTGACTAATCAATGTAGATAGAGGCTTATATTGTTATGTATTATATATAGTCTGTGAGATATTGTTTTCTGCATTAGAAATATATAAATTAAAGAATCAAGACTCCTCAAAACAAGACTTCCAACAAAAAGTAACTGTTTATAGCACTCAGATAAACAATGCCGACAGAGCCACGATTTCCTTTATTTTATCATTTCCAGTCATACATCAGAAATGTAACTGTGAAAACAAGAGCTGGGTGACATTCTAAGCAGCTCTGTTTATTTATCTGGCATTTAGAAGGACAAGAGAAGAGACTTCTGGAAAAGGTGAGCCCTGATCAAATACAAATTTTGTAAAACAAAACAATTGTCTATCTCCATTGTGTCCGAGTAAAGGTTAACAATGTTAACAGCCACAGGCTGGGGCTGAAGGACATTAAATGAAATGCACACACAGCCAGATCTTGTTGATTGTGAGTATCACCGCCATCCTGGTAAGATGCCATTAATTAGCATTACCATATCAGAGAGATGCTAGCAGACGGGAAGTGCGCCGTCAAATGGCCCCTGAAATAACCGTGATGGGTGACATTTGATGCACCTAACGTTGCCACTTTCATTGCTTTGTCCCAAAATTAGCAATGAAAGGTGTGAGTTCCTGGGGGATAAAGAGCTTTAATCCATATTCCATATGTAACAAATTCCAGGTTCTCCTTATAGCATGAGATTACTTCATGCATTATAATAATGTAATATAAAATAATATAATAAAGCGGTGTCTGAAAGTTGTTGTCAGTGGTCAGTTTTTGTAACTTTTTTCAAGCAAGAAATAGGTATAGTAATTAAATATCCGCTTAGTTCATCCTCTCTCTATTTTGTTGTAGATCATTCAACTGCCTCAGAACTGCCTGAAATCAGTTTTGTGAGATTCCTTCATGCTCAAATGCTGCCTGCAAAGTCATTGCCAAATAAGGCAGCGAGGCTTCAAGCTTTTAAGCACAGCCACTGTTGATATTGAACACAAACTGACTAATGCTAACTGGCTAACTAGCCACATTACAAAAGGCATTGAAGGTTTTCAAATGTTATATCAAAAGGCATTGAAAGTTTTCAAATTTTAAATCTCTCATTTCATAAGTATATATATATTATTTCTGACATACTGAGTACCAAGTCAAACTTAACTACTGTCTACATGCTCATGTTTGTTTACATTGCAGTGCAGTGTGGGTGTCACTTATCTATCAGATCAAAAATATTTCAACGCAAATAAGAGCCCCAACTGCTCAGATCGCTAGAACAGAAATCCTCGTGAAACATACTTAAATGGAGAGCTGAGACTTTTCTCATTATCTGCAGCTTATATGGTGGCAATCTGTAAATATTAGCTTTTATTGGATGACTTCTGGAAGTTTAGTCGGTTTTGGTAACTAGCAAAATTTGGTGTAGCTTGAAATGTGTGATATGATTTTATTGTAATTAGCATTTTTCAATGCTTGCTTCTGCATATTGTAGCACTCTCCTGAACGTGAACACTGACACTGAAGAGAAGAATAAAGTCATTATTTTTGTTTTCTTCGCATGCAAAAAGTATTCTCGTAGCTTCATAAAATTAACTGATGTCTCATGGACTATTTTAACAATGTCCTTACTACTTTTCTGGTTCTTGAACGTGTCGGTTCTGTGCAAATATTAATAAAGGTCTTATGGGTTTGGAAAAGCATGAGGGTGGGTATTTAATGACAGAATTGTAATTTTTGGTTGAACTATCCCTTTTGAGTGTTTATATAAATTGTAAACTTTTAGCGAGCTACTACTTTGTCTGTCTGCAACATAAGTAAATGGTTGGGTAGAGAGTTTGAGCAGTTGTTGCTCTGAATGTGAAATAACAAGAGTGTGACTAGTCCTTCTGTCTGGTTAAGCCTGAATGCTGATTTGATTGTTAAGACAATCAAATTTAAATGTACTAATGACTGCAGGACGAAGGGTGTGGTGCAAGCATTACCTACAGAGATCAGTGAAAGCGAGGAAAGGGTATAGCACCCCTGCTCAAACACACACACACACACACAAACATGCTCATTCAGTGTCAGCCCTCTCGGGGGATGATAATAGGAAGCCACAGTGGGGCTGTGATTGCATCAGCGCTTTGATCTGACCGCTAATTGCTGGTGACAGACAGAGAAGCGACAATGCCACTTCCCTGCTTGATTCGGGGTCCTCTATTCTCAGAGAAAGAGGGAGAGAGGCAGGGACAGGCTTTAGGAAGCTTGATAGAACCAGGGCCCTCCCGGGAGTACAGATAAATCCACATTAGCTTGGTGCGGGATTAACTAGAGAAAAGAAGTCAGCTGTAAAGCCATTAAGGTGATAGTACTAGGACTTCTATGTTAGTGTGAAAGACACACACTTCAACATTAGTGTCAGTGATGATGTCCTTTACAATAACAAAGCTAACATCATATGTGGAAGAATAGGCCTAATACACAAACTGCAAATGGCCTTGCATCATCCTGAAGGGGTTTATTTTGTTATAATGACTGGCTGACTGCACATTTCCCTGCTTTGTACACAGCTACTTGCTGGATAAATAATTAAAAGGACATGAACTACTAATTTGAGTAGAAATTTGGAGACCACAGAGTGCTGTAAGACACATGAAACTAGCACAGCCATGTAAGGAATCAGTTACGCCGGTCAATTATATCGTTTAAATCACAGTTTAATAGAAATTACAGTGACATCACACAATAGGAAACCATGCACGAATAGTGAAACCTGTGGTTTAGTGTAAAGTTTGAAATGATTCAACGTATATCATCTATTATACAAGTGCTACATTGAAAATACGCCAGTGATAACAGTTAGCCAGTTGGTTTAGCAAATAAAAAAATAATAAAAAAGTGTAAACACACACAATTCCAGAACTGCCTGCATTCAGTCATGAAAACAACATTTAAATGCACTGCACCCACACTGATGCATCACCGTAGTTTTTGGTATTATGATGCAACAATGTTTGTTCTTCCATACTAGATTCATAATATTTAGCACACGCTTGGATATCTCCATGTTGACTGCAGAAAAGCAACCAAACTGCAAAAGCACAAGACCACAGGAGGCTGTTTCCACAAAATATCCGCACCAAGCAGATGATGATTGGAATCATCAGACGCCACACTCTGTTAAACTATGGAAACGAGTATCTAAGGAAGCCTCCAAGTCTGTCCATCTTCATTATATTTCCTGTTACTCCACCTTCTTTTCCTCGTCTTGCCCTGCGGGTCTCTTGCATCTCACTGCCAATCTGTGTGCCGTTACAGCCAGCCCAGTCAAGCTGGGTGTTTTCTTGAAGTCACAACAGGTTTGAGTCGTTCTGTGCATATCGAGTTAACAGCTCTCTTCTTTCGGCTAGGGCATGTCATTTCCCAGGCAGGCAAATCAATCATCTTTTTTCTTTTTGAGTGATCAGGGCAAACCTCCAATGTCATCCCTCCATCTTTTCCCCAAAGCACACGGTTATATTCTCTCTTTCACTTCATACACTCTCATATCTTTCTCACAGCCACCTCACTCTTATTCTTTCTATTTTCCCATTTTTGTCATTCTGTTTTTTTTTTTTTCTTGCTTTTGTTTCCTCCAGGTCCTCCGGTCAAACTGTATGGGGAGCTTACTAATGAATCAAATGAGCTGTCGACACAGGAAAACCTCTGGACCAAACTGCTGCAATGCAATAATTAGTGTGTTTGGGGCCGGCAATGTGAGCACTTGGGAAACACACACCAGCAAATATACTATAACACACACACATTAGAGCAGCAAAGGTCATTTGTTACAACTATGCCTGAAACAATAGTTAGAGTTTTTGGAGCACAGGTCATTACAAAGCGGCTGATTTCTCAAAGTCGTTATGAAAGGCTATGAGTGCTTGTGATTTAATATGAAGAAATACGATCTTGTGCAATGATAAAAAAACAATAATGATAATTTAGGTTTTTCTGCCTCCCCTGACAGAGAGAGCTTGCAGAAATGGATCTCTCCTGTTTTAAAAGGGAGTTACATATCACATTTTTTTTTTTCTCGCATTCATGTCTTTCATGATACATTTCATATCCCAGAACCCCTTCCCTTTCCCTTAGCACAACTGCTGCAGATATAAATCAGATTTCTAATGCAAGTGGTCAATGTTCAGTTATTCCTGTCAGCACATTCTCAGCTGAGCATTTATCAACCTTTACCATCTATCTCACCACTCTGTGCAAGTCCATTTTCAAACCAAATAATATTTTGTCTAAAAATGAACAATTTCAGCATTTCACTCAACCCCATATAATAACTTTTTTTAGTTAGTTAACAAACCAGAATATCATTGCTTCTATTTTCCTCACAAAAAAAACTGGATGGTAATTTATCCCGCCATTCTCCAAAAAGGCACTATGAAAGTACACACATTGCAGTGTACCAAAATGTGCACACGATTACTATTGCATTCCCTCGATTTACTATTGCGTTCAATTGATTTATAAATTGTGCGCACAATTTACTAATTCGTTCCCTCGATTTGCAAAATCTTGCGCACGCAATAGTAAATCGAGGATACGCAATAGTAATCGTGTGCAAGTTTTAGTAAATTGAGGGAACGAATTAGTAAATTGTACGCACAATATATTTATTTTTTCTCGCATGTCACGTGCGGGGCTCCATATATACATTCAAAGTGCATGCTTAAACAAACCAATTCATTGTATAAACTAGTTAATTCATGAACAGACATCAACTAAAAAATATTAAATCAATTCTTTTAAGTACAATATCAATATTTGAATAATGTATGCTTGATTAATTCATAAGGATGAATTTTTCCCCACTATTTTGCGTCTTTATTTACACAGCTGATGCTGTTGTTAATTTAATAACTTGTTTTGAAACACCTGAGGTTTTCTACCCAAATAGCTCTTTTGTTTGCAAAAATGATCCATAAATATAGTGTATATATTAAAAGAAAAGTGCAAATAAATAAATATAGGAATCAAGTAGTCCATGTGGGCTAACCCATGCACAATCCACTTAAGTTTTAACGCAACATTGTAGACATTGCTAATTATTTTAACATTTGCTACATTTTTCCAGTTATCTACCTTTAGCAGCTAATGAATCGCAAGTCTTGAACATTTGAAAACAGCTTTTTGCATTTCAAAGGTGGAGAGACTCCAAGTGGTCTGAAGGCATAACAGTTTTGATCATATCAAACTTGATGAGAATGGAGTCTGTATTTTTTTTTTTTTATTGCAACTTAAGAGCATCACTGAAATTCTGGGAACTATTCCTTTAATACAACACACATTATGTGGAATGCTTTGAGCCTCTGGAATCCTGCGCTTCTCTACCTGTGCTGCTTTGGCTAATGGCCCAACAGAGCACACAGCCTACAGAACTTCTAACTCACAGGAGACAAGCCAGGGCATCAGCCAAACGTAACAATCAGAGTACCAATATTTGCACTGGAGGAAGAATTCTCTATGCGTGTTCCAGAACCGGTTTGAAGAGAAGAAAAATGTGTGTGTCTGGCAGCCATTGAGGCAGGCTCTATCTTCCTTGAGGTCGTTGCAGCAATGGTGTGTAACGTACCTCGACGGTGCAGAGTTGTAATTAAGAGTGCACCATAAGTGGAGCGCGTCCCTGCGGAAAATGAGGCCACGGCTGCAGCCACTGGAGGTGATGACGGCTGCGTGACTACAGGGCGATAGAGAAAGAGAGAGCTTCTGTTCGAATCCGATTTTCAAAAACAAGCATGCTTTAGTGAAACTGGAGGCCTATATTTAAAAGGCTGAGAGATAAGAGCCAGGAGAAAAGGTGAGAGAGCAAATGATGAGATCCGCCTTCGAAGGAAAAAAAAAATCTGATCAGGATATCCTTAAAGGAAACACACTGAGCGAGGCGACAGACGCCAAGAAAGAAATGCTCTGCTATTAATAGCTTCTTGATAATGAAGCAAGAAATAGCATCCAACAAATATTGCACGAAATGATCTGAGAGGGCATGTACAGGGAAATTCTGAAGTTCAGTGCATTTTCTTGCACCTCCCTGTGGGGTGGAAGCATTTTCAAAAGTTTTGTAAAATGCACTACTTTTTATTATCAAACTCTTGAGGTCTGATCAGAGTCAACATTCAAGTCTGTTAAAGGAATATTCCGCCCAAAATGAAAATCCTCCCAGCATTTGCTCACCCTCAGTCCGTCCCAGATGCATATGACTTTTTCTTCAGATGAACATACATTCAAAAACAAATCTCTGATGATCTGCAATGTAATTGTATGGAACTACCAAAATTGATGCTTCAAAAACCACAAAGTGAACATGACTGTTAACCAAATGACCGTTATCAACCTTTTTACTTTTGGTCAATTATCATAATGGCCCAAAGGCGATGGTTTATAGTTTAAAAACTTTAAAATACTAATATTTTAAGTCGTAAATTTTAAATACTAGTATGGGGAAGTCATGGCCTAATGGTTAGAGAGTTGGACTCCCAATCGAAAGGTTGTGAGTTCGAGTCCCGGGCCGGCAGGAATTGTGGGTGGGGGGAGTGCATGTACAGTTCTCTCTCCAACTTCAATACCACGACTTAGGTGCCCCCTTGACCCTGAATCCCCAACTGCTCCCCGGGTGCCGCAGCATAAATGGCTGCCCACTGCTCTGGGTGTGTGTGTGTGTGTGTGTGTTCACTGCTCTGTTTGTGTGCACTTTGGATGGGTTAAATGCAGAGCACAAATTCTGAGTATGTGGTCACCATACTTGGCTGAATGTCACGTCACTTATTTTCTTATATAATTTGTTCACAGAATGTGAGCAGATTGATAAAAAGTGGCATAAGACAATAGAACCCGTTATAATCAACAATGTTGTCTACACTATACCAAATCTGGAGTTCTTGTACACTGGATTCATAGAGATTGATTAATTTTCTTCAAATCTGAAAAATGAAAGTCATACAGATCTGGGTGAGAAAATGATCTGAGATTTTTTTGGGTGGAGTATCCCTTTAAAACACAATCAAACCTTCTGGAAGAGGAACGATGCAACTCATATCTCTATTCCCTTCAAACCTTCACCCTTCCTCCCTAAAGTGGTTTAAATCTGCTGGGCTGCACGGGGTCAAGCAACAGAGATGGGTGTCTTCCTGGTGAAGCACATCAGCCATTTAAATGAAAACAAGCTCTGTGTTATCCTGAAACAATGCCCAGCCACAGATGCTCTACTTTGCCTGGAAAACTAAAGTAAATCCTAACTTTCTCCAACTTCTTCAGGAACCACTCGTTCCAGATGTGTGGATGGGCCGTTCTTTAATGCCATTAGTCCATTAACCCCTGACCGTTTTGAAAGACCCGACTGGTTTCTTTCCCTCTCTAGGGAAAAAAACAAAATATTTAAATATACCATGTGGTGTTTTCCAAACAGGAAACTCATCACAGAGATCTTAAAAGGAGTTTGCTGGAAGAATTTTGGATTACAGTAAGGTCTGACACCAGTCTTTTTAGCAATATATGGATGCCAGTTATGAAAAACGTACCTTAACCTTCCACAACAGGTGATGAAACAAACTTTTTTCCTGGATCCATCTCTCCGCTCTTGGTCACACAGAAGGAAGCATCGTTGCCAAACACCTCCACATTTGGCAGCTGAACTGCAGCCATCCATGGAGATAGTATGTGTATACTCTGAGATCTGGCACATCACCTGTTGCCGTGTGTGCACTCGGGCTGCCGAGGGGAACCATCGCTTGGCCAGTGTTTATGTTTGTATCATTTTCCTGTCCCTGAAACAGACGGCCATCGCCTTCTCCAGAGGAAACGCAAGCCAAAACAAAACCAAACGAGGAGACTAAAAGGCTTACTGACAAAACATCATACAGTATGTGAAAATAAAGTCACCTTTTTGAGGTCCTAAATAAAAATAAACCGCAAGATCAGTGATCCAACCCATTCTTTCAGTTCTCAGTTAGCTGATGATAAAATAACAATTGTTTTCAAACAGGGACTGATGATATTCCCAATGCAGAAAACTCACGTCAGAATCACGTCATAAAAATTTAATTAAGAATGGAATTAAACCACAATATGGACTAGTGTCTGTGAATATTAAAGCACAAAAGGCTGCCATTTAAATATGAATTTTGCATGTTCTGTGTACCTCTGCGTGAGTGAATGTATTTTACATTTTTAAAAATGATCTAAATTGTTAATGTTCTATGCTTTTATTTGATTACCATTGCATTTGATTCTAATTTCCCAGTCATTTCTAAAAATAAATAAATAAATAAATAAATAAATAAATAAACTACATAAATAAATAAAACAGATTTGGGGGTAAAATAAAATTCACCAACAAAAATAAAATAAATGCAACAACAAATTCCCACTGTTTTGGTCAACATCTTTAAACCTTAGATTACTGAAAAGGTGCATGTGTATCAAAAGCGGATTAGAACTTGGCCCAATTTACTGCTTCCAGAGATAAACTGAGAATGTTTACATGTTGTCTATATGTATGGGCTTAGTGTTAATCAGGGTTTTGCATAGAATAAGTATGCATAAGCTGCTCCATATGTCGTGATGGTGGTGAATGTCATTTGCGAAGATTGCTGAAAAGCTTTGCAACTTTTTCCTCCTTCTAAGCACCTAAATCTCCAATGTCACAAAGAGTGCGAGACAGTATTTTCTCTCTATTTCTTTGTGGTCTGCAGTCAGGCTTTGGTTGTAGGCTCCTAAGGCCTTACGTAACCCCCCTGTCATATTCACCTTTTGCACAGAGACAGCTTGACAAATAAGTGATGACCGCTCACATTTTTTATTTAAGAGACTGATGAAAAATTCACAGTGCCAACACGAGGCCTTGATTTAAAAACAATCCACCCATGCTCCCAGCCTCCACCATCACGTCTCCTTTTCTCTGTATCTAACCAATGTCTTGTCAACCTGAGTCCCTTCACACATCTAGAGTGACTCAGACCACAAACAAAGCCGAACGGTTGCTTGTCCAGGTAAACTCCCCTTTCCCTCACACCATGTCCTCGGTATGAATGGTGATGAGTCTGATCTGGCTGGTGTTAACAGCAGAAGGCAGATGCAATGGTTTGATTCTCTGCATCTCATTTGAAGCAACACTAAACTTTGTGTTACGGTCAATTAAATTAGCATACATGTGAACGTGGGAGAGCTGGAACAAATGGCATATACATAGATGTTTCATCAAAGTAATCATAACTGGTGAACTCTCTTTTACAACCTTGAAGAATAAAAACTGTATTTTTGGTCAAATGAAAGACTTCTCTCATCAATAAAGAGAACACTAATTTTAAAGCTGCATGGTTTGTAGTGTAGCAGGAAAGTGGTGTAGATAAAATTTTAACATTTTAAATTTAGGAAAATTTAAGGTTAATAAATAATTGTATATTTTATTTTAAATCTGTACTGGCTATATGTCATCTATTTTTATCAGAGCAGATGCACAAATAATAATACATGAAATAAAATTCAATAAAAAGCAAAAAAAATTGAAATCAAAATAAAATAAAACTTAAACAAACAAAAAACAAAATAGCTAAAATATAACTTTTTTATTATTTTAGTCAGTTGGCAATACAACATTTCCCATTTTCACTTAGTTTAACATGATGTACTAAAATAACAAAAAATATTAATTAAAAAATAAAACTAAAATTAATTTAAAATAAAATTAATCTTAATTAAAAGGAAAGTATATAAATGAAAACTAGTTTGAAAAATGAATTAAACTAATGGTAAATTGCATAGTGTAGCTTTAATAATAATAATAATAATAATAATAATAAATTAACTTTTGTTATGTATAATTTATTAAAATAAGAAGTACTGGTGGATGACAATAATGATAATAATAATAATAATTTTACATTTAAATATATTAGCGTATTCTTTGTTATTTATAATGAATTATAAAGAGTAGACTAGTCCTGGTGCATGCCATCATATCCTGTTGCTCATATTCACCGTGGAATATAAAGTAATGAATACTCAAATCCTACTATCCGTGACACATTTTGAGCATTCGCCATTTAATTACTGAGAGGGCAGCAAAATATTGAGAGAGAGTGAGAAATATGACTAGGAAGCCACATAGGCTAGATTCAAACCCACACATTCTACACAGTCACCACAGCTTGATATATGCTGACCATTAGGTCTCAGGTCCTTTATCTCCTTCCAACCTGAACTTCCACCCTACATGCCAGAGATATAAGCCATAGTTGGATGTTGATGATTTGTTTCCGTGACCGAGGCAAACAGAAGCACTCTTTGGTAGCTTCCCAGCTGTTTCAAAGGTGCAGCAGCTTCTAGCCTTCACGCATCATGCTCCAGCCAGCTGTTCTTCATCAATTTTCTCTCCTTATCACAGCTGCAAATGTGAATAATCCATGATCTCTCCTGTTCGAACGGGTTGGCTCGAGCTTTCGCTCACTCTTTGTGTCTCTGGTTCTCCCTCCTCTCCTCCCCACTTATCCTCAGGACAGATTTTCATCAGGCTGCTCAATGTTTAACATGACAGGGTTCCATGGACATCACATGCAGGGGCTGCAGCGAGGCGACTGGTTTAGCTTGATGGGGTCAGATTCTGAGTCACGGCCCCTCGAGCACTCTTACAGCTCTATCAAATGCAAGACCGGGATCGTGGCAGATGAAAATGTTTACCTTCCTACACACGTCTACCCACTCTCTCTCTCCTTGTCCTTCTTCTTCAGGATGTTTTGATGTCAGCTGAGGTCCATATGGTTTGGGATTCATGGAAGATATCAAAGATAGATTATTTTACCATGTAAATCTTCCATTCCTGTGACAATCTGTAAAGAGACTGACTCTGTTATTCTTGTGGTAAAGCAGAGACGTAAAGTAGACTGAAAGAACGAGAGAGAGAAACCGAAAGGGAGACCCTAATAATGACCAGGGCTAGACGCAAGATTCAAAGTGACAGTGGGCAAGTCATCCATTATTTATAGCTCCGCAGCCGGAGTATTTATTTTTCGGTGGGATTGAACAGTGAGAGATCGTGGCACAAAACAAGCAGCCAGTCGTGGCCCATTCCTGTGACTGTCAGCTGGCCCAGCGCCACAGCTAACGTTCACAACAACGACTCTCGGGAAACCAAGTCACTGCAGTGCCTGTACCTCAATCAGAGAGCCAGGGGCAAAAGCCCAGAAACCCAGAGAAAACAACACGCTCCATGTGTGCTTTCAAACACCTGTGGTTAACGAGAGTACATGGGCAAAAATGTAGCACTGCCAAAAATATTACTGACAGAATTGTTTACTTTTACCTACTTTTAATGCAGGGGGTATTTTTTGTTGTATACTTAAAAATAGTTTCAATATTCTCCTTTTAAACAGATGCATCTTAAAGGGATAGTTCACCAAAAAATTAAAATGACCTCATGATTTACTCCCCCTCAAGCCAGCTCATGACTTTCTTCTTCCAGATGATTACAATTGGAGTTACATAAAAAAAATACCCTTGCCCGTCCAAGCTTTAAATGCCAATGAATGGGGGTCGAGATTTTGAAGCCTAAAAAAAAAAAAAAAAAAAAAAAAGTGCATTCATCCATCATAAAAGTGCTCCAATAAGGCCTTCTGTAGCAAACTGATGCGATTGTGTAAGAAAAATATCCATATTTGAAACTTTATAAACCGTAATATTGTCACAGGTCGGAGCGGACCACAGATGTCGTGAGTCTCGCCCCTCCCTAGTTTCCACCTCGAGGAGGTCCCAAGAACACCCCAATGACCAGACACGAATGAGAGAGCGAACGAGAGAGCGAACGAGAGAGCGAACGAGAGAGCGAACGAGAGAGCGGGTATAATTAAAACAAACTTTATTTAAATTATCTTAAAGGTGTGAAGGGAGGGGAAAAGGGAATCTAAAATCCACTCTCGGACCTATACTCTCTGGCCCCGAGTCGCTTCTGACTCTGTCACGGGGACTCTCAGGTAAGCCTGTAGGTGAATTGGTGTCCTTTCCTTCACGTGGCTCAACAGGGTTTTTCTCAGTAGTGCATTTCTGTTTCTCCTGCAGGAGAACCGTCGGTGGGGCCCTTCCAGTCCCTGCACGCAGAGTAAAGAGAGTAAGTAATTCTGATGAATTGGGTGGGGTGCGTACCTGACGCCGTTCGCCACGAGATTCTGGGTCCACAGGTAAGTATGCAGATGAATATATTGGGGTCTTGGCCTTCGGTGTATAGGCAAGTATGCAAGAAAGATACACAATCCTTAACTTCGATTTTTGTCCCGGTAACCCTACGGATGGAGTTTGCAGGGGAGTATGCAAGGGCGATACACTGGTATTTCACTCGGGGCGTACAGGTAGGTATGCAGAAGGACAACTGGGTCTTTACTTTGGATGTACAGGTGAGTATACAAGGGCAACTAGAGCTTGACTCTGGGCATACAGGTAAGTATACAAGGGCAATACGCTGGCTCTTAGCGGTGGGCATACAGAAGGGCATACAGGGGCAACTGGAGCTTTGCTCTGGGCATGCAGGTGGGTATACAATGACAATACTGAATGGATACAACTCACAGACCCTCGAAGAGGTGGACGTCAGGCTTTAGCCCTTTTCAGCTCGGGAGTCTAGAGAAGGTGTATATGTCACGACAACTGTGATCTTCTTCACCGGGGCAGACTTCCCAGACCAACACTCAACACGGTCACCTCCAACCGTGGAAACACTCCCACGACGACTCAGAGCCTCAAGCTCAGACCTGAAGGACTGGTAACAGACAGACAGAGTTCCTTCACAAATTTACTTCGCTTCAGTGAATATATGGAGAAAGACACACCACCTCTCGAATTTGACCAAGAGTGGATAGAAGTACAGATTGAAGTTGCTGCACGTTGGGCCTTCCACGGCCTCAGCTGGTGCCACCACACTGGGTGACTTCAGGTAGGTTTGTGCCACCGGGTATGTACCTCAGGAATGACTCGAACGCTTCCCTCTCCTCTCTTCCAGACAACGGACCAGAGATCTAGACAGCGGCGAACCTCTGAAAGCACTCCACAAACAGGTATTCATACACAAGGGCTACACAGCTGGATGTTCATATAGCAGCCAACACTTCTCTCAGTCGTCGTCCCCCACAATATGCACACTGTTCCTTACTTGCGATTGTTGACACGTCACCACTCGGCGGAGTAGGAGTCCAAAGCCATGAGCGGGCATGTATATAAAAGACGGTCGTCTCAAAACACCGGTGCACGTTCTGCTCCACAGGGTTTTCTCTCCCAGCCTAGAGGGTGATTACTGACGACATGACACAGCACGACACTGCAGACTTCAAGTGTACACACAGCAAAGAAAAGGACTCATCCACTGCACTCCACACACTCACAGTGAATTAGGGTCAAAACCACATAGGACTGGGGATTAGTTCCTGGACGTTGGGGGCACCGATGCAGCAGACGGCCAGAGGAAATGTCACAGCCACGACAAGGCACCAGACTCCTTTTTCGCTGGTTCCGGCTCACCCACCAATCCTATTACGGTGGGGCCGCTCACACTGGTCACAACTCACAAGAGGTATATGGATACTCCACACTTGCAAAATAACTGTTGACACAATGAATATTTCAGTGTACTCACACTTTCATTAACACCGATTTGGGTTCGCCGTCATTCCCGGAAGTGGGGGTGTTTGCGATATATGGTCTGGGCGGAACTAATCTTCCTCATTTTTGGTTCCGCCCCGTCACAGTCACTCCGTCACAATATCTCTAGCTGATGTAACTGATGTACCAGCGGATGTCATAGTATGTAGCGTATAAATACAAGCCTGAAAATAGTTATTATTATAATTAGTTGTAGTCCTACGAGAAAAAAATTAACTGACAAAAAAAAAAAACATTTAGCCCTCGAGTTGCCACATTAGCTGTCGACCTCTCTAAAGGTTTATCTACACCATTTTTGGTCAATGTTTGGTTGAGTAATTAAGAAGCCATGAGCCAGGTTGGAAATTCCCAGATGTGGATGCTACTGTTGTGCCCTCCAGCATTCTCAATTACTACAGCAAACACCCTGCTGTGAAACCAAATGCCTGATGCAAGACACTCTCAACAGGATTGGCTTTTGAATGAACAGGTGTTATGGCGACTCATGGAAATAACGGTACCCACAGCAGTCTTGTTCCGAAACCAAATGGATATAGAACTAATTGTGAATTAGTATTTGTGTGGTTTTAGTGAACTGGCATAACATTGGGCTTGTAATTATGGGCACTGACATTAAAAGAAACCTAGTGCGCACAAATTCTCAACAGCAGTTAAAATATGAGGGTGAAATCGTACATTATTCATGTTTCTACTTGTAATCTCAGAAGAATCAGTTGAAAGAGCATTTAACAACAGACGTTCACTGGCCTACAGCCTGTTTTTCTTTTGTGGGAAGCCATGAAGTCATTTAATCACAAGTTATAAACACTTAAATTATAAGTAATAACAGAGCAAGGCTTTATTTTAAGAGATTAAAAAAATTTAATCAAGAAAAATTTAAGTTAAGGATCAGATCATAGGGAAATTAAATGGGGAGAACCAGAAGATAGAAGATGACTATTTTCAGGTTTTAAGAGGAACCATTTCAAATGATTTATTTGATTAAAGTCTACAGTGACTCGCAGAATTTATGCTTCGGAAACCATTAGAGCCAGCAGTTTGCAACTAAGACTGTGATCATCATTCATGGTTAATATATCACTTCTAGGAATTTGGCACCAATTTTTGTGGCTCTTCAGTGATACAGCCAAGATGCGGGACTGTTGACGAGACCGGTCAGTGCATGTCAGGGTGGTTATCTAAATCTGTCGGCCCATCTGGGAGAGCTGGCCCAGAGATTAGGTCAGAGCTGAGCAGAGATCCAGAGTCTCAATCTGGTAATGATGCCAGTCCTGGACCAACAGCTGGTACAGGTCATCTTTCACGCTTTCATTTCTCAGACAATCTTTCACTCTGTTTACATGGTGTATGAACAAATAGACACTGAAGCTGGTATACAACTTTTTGATAATACGGTAAGTTGGTCAATTTATCTAGGGAAAATAAATCTCTAAAAAGTCTCAGGAGAGTCTTAGTTTTAAAACTACAGAGCACTCAAGTACACTCAAGTAGACATGATGATAAAAATTCTTTTTTTTTTTTTTTTTATGTGATCTCAGTAAGATAATCGGCAAAAACACCCAAGCAACCACCTACAAAACCATGTAAAACTCTGATGGGTAGTTTTGTAACCACTCTATATTATGAAATTGTTGTTTTTTGTTTTGTTTTTTTTATCGTGCTGCCATAGACAAAACTTTTTGGGTTCCATAAAACACTGTTCCATGAAGCAAGTAAATGTGAATAATATAAAGAAAAATGTTCCACTATAAAGAAGATTTTGTGCAATGAAAAAATTCAATGGATGTTAAAGGTTCTTCAAGGAACTGTAGAAGCCAATAAATCACATTTATGTCTAAGAATGTAGTTTTTTTTTAGTGACGTGACATACAGCCAAGTATGGTGACCCATACTCAGAATTCATGCTCTGCATATTACCCATCCAAAGTGCACACGCAGTGAACACACACCCAGAGCAGTGGGCATCCATTTATGGTGCGCCGCCCGGGGAGCAGTTGGATGTTCGGTGCCTTGCTCAAGATCACCTCAGTCGTGGTATTGCCAGCCCAGGACTCAAACCCACAACCTTAGGTTTAGGTTTAACCATTAGGCCACGACTTCCTCAACTTTTACCTATAAAACACAAACACAAAACACAAATATGCAAAGTATCGGTTAACAGAACAAAAAAAACTATGCATCAGTGTGTATTCTTACAAAGAAAAACAAGTGGAATGCACTGGTGTGACAATTTCTTTCCAGTCTGTCAGTAAACATCTGTGATAGTGGGTGGATCATTTTTATCTACATCCCTTTGGCTCCCTTTCCCAACTCCTCCACCATCCACACTCACTTTATGACCTACTTTAAAACATGGTCGCCAACATCTGAAATTTGGCCTCATCTAACCTTCATATAACTCAAGGCCTGATACCGTCACCCAGTCTGACCTCATTCAAAATCGTCATGAATGAGAAAATACTCTTTTAGCCTAGTGATCTGTAACTACCATTCGATCGCATGGCTTAGAATAGTATGATATACTCTCTGCTATCTTATTTTTTGTGCATTTGTACTGTGGGCTGCAATAGAATAAGATATTGCTAAATATTTAAATCATCAAATTTGTAAGTGAACACGAGTTTTGTGCAGACATCCTCAAATCAGCTTTAATCAACTGACAACACACAAGCAGACACAGAGTATAAGAATGTGCTGAATTTACAGCATGCAGTAATTTTCACAAGGAAAAGTAATAAAACTTTCCTCAGGATTAAAACTATCATATAAGCAACAACCAAACACAAATACAAGAGCATAAGCCTCCAAAGCAGCATCATACACAAATGACTCCATATTACACAGGCACTTGATATTTTCTCTAACTTTAAACCTAACTAAAGAAACTTGTCCCCTTCTAAGAATACCATATCACACAATAAAAGGGCACGGCACATGTAACGAAGCAGCGTTTATCACACTCCTGTTTCTGTAACACAGCCTTCTTCAGCAGCCTGTGGCCCAGCAAAAGGCCATACCCTTGACCCTTCAGCAACCATATACCTCCTGAACTTCCCCCGAGGTACTCTCATTTCAGCCAACTCTGATTTCAATAATGGCCAGCCTGGTATTTTGATATTGAGATGAAGGACATGTTGTTGATTGTTCTTTTCATGATGGTATCTGTAATTATAGCAAAGCTGGCTTAACAGAAAGGTCTAGTTTAAAGCAGTACTAGTATGCATCTCAACCAAATGTAAGATATTCACAATAATAGGTGGAATGCATGACATGCCTGGCATAGGTAAAGGCACAGATCAAGGCTGTACTCAATAACATAATTATAGTAAGAGCTGCTGTAATGTCCCCATATGGTTAATGTAACAAGAGGGGAACTTTGACTGGAACAGACTGTGCACCGCTCAGCACTGAACTCTGAACTGATGCGTTATGTTTTTAATGATGAAAGGTGCAATTATGTTTGCTGTGCCCTAGGGTTGTCAAAAGTACCGACTTCTGTATCAGTCGGTACTGAAATGTAAAAAAAAAAAACAAAGAAACATTTCCCGCTAGCATTTTTGAGCGGATTCTTAAACACCTCTGATTGGCCATTGTGTTCAAGTGCTCAACAGATATTCCTGTGATTGGCTACAATGATCATTACTTCATGCTCTTCACTGAGCGCTTACACAGATACACACAGGAGTATTTGAAAGCCACGTCTATCAGTAGATCCCTAATATTTCGGCTTATATCCAGATCTGATGAATTTGGAAACTTTGACAACCCTGCCATGCACAAACATGGATAAAAAAAATTAGTTTAGTTTAAAGTCAACACAAAATGGTATTTCAATTCAATTCAATTCAAGTTTATTTGTATAGCGCTTTTTACAATACGAATCGTTACAAAGCAACTTTACAGAAAATTATGTTTCTAAAATATTTAGTAGTAGCTTATAAGTGGTGACTGATAATATTTTGTATTTGCTTCTTGAATGTGACCTTTCTAAGTAAAACAGGACATCCAGCGTCCTTTGTAAAACTTTACTACAAAAAAAAAAAAAAAAAATATATATATATATATATATATATATATATATATATATATATATATATATATATATATATATTTATATTTATATAATAAACTTATGTTTTATCAATAAAATGCTAAGTTGCCATGGCAACATTTTTCAATTTGACTAAGTTTAGGTTGAAGTACTAAAATAACTAAAACTAAATCAACTAAAACGTAAAAATTAAAACATCATGAAAACTATAACTTGTTTTAATAATAAATAAGAAATATAATAACAATTACAAAAATGCATCTAAACAAAATTACTCAAACTTAGGCCTAACTAAAAATAAAATGAAAACAGAAAATATAAAAATAAAATGTATATAATAAATATAAATTGCATATAAGGATATAAAATAACACCAAGATATTACCTATCAGGTTGAAGGGCAGCAGTTGGTTATGTCACAAAAAATGGAACGTTATTTCAGAGACGGGACAAATTAATTACATTTTGATGAAAGAAAGAGTCCATTTTTATGTCATGCTGACAATATAATTTTACATGTCTTCACTTAATTTACACTGCAGAGTCACACTGGTTGATAAAACGAGACATTTGAAACTCAAGACTGACATTATTATAAACCTGAGACTATTAATAGCATATATCTTGTGACATTTGGATGAAATAGACATAAACCAGCTCTGATTTATACATTTATAAGAAATGCTGACCTTTAAGTGATAAAATATTTACTTAAGGGATGTAGAGGAGACCGTTTTAAGAGAGACGAAAAGACATTTTAACCTTTGTCCACGTCAGCAAGAAAATGTTCTCCATGGAGGGAATGTCATTTTAGTTTGTCTTCAAGACAAATACCCAGAAAGCAGTGTTTGTCGTCTGTCAGAGTGAGATTGGAATTGACTTTTTAGCACCATGTCAAATTAAACTGCAATCTCATGACAATATACTTGTTTCAGTTCAACTTTGCATCAGGCTTGCAAATTAGACAGGAGGGGAAAAGCTGCAATGTTAATTTCAGCCTTGCGTCGTTGACGTTTCTTTTCTAATTGACCCCGGGTCAAATGGGCTTGAGATAATATTTTGTTAAAATATTCTCATTTCCTGGGGAGTCGCATTTCCATACAACTTCACCTCGTGCTTTATTTATGACTTTCTTTACAATTTGCAAACGACATCTTAACTGTCTCTTTCTCCCCCAACACAGAACAGTTTAGTAAATATCCAACTGTATTCATTATTAATAAATCTACAGTCTAAAAAACCCTCTTATATGTACATGAATTATTTAAGTAGGCATAGGGTGGGTTGCAGCACCCTCAATGTAAGGTTACAGAATAAATTACTGTATGTTTCAGGTACAGGCTTGCTAAGCATGTCTATGAAAGTAGCTGTTAATTCACACATCTGAATCACACCCTGTCAAGACTTGGTAAAGTTCACGCAGCAGTTGTTGATGTTTACTCTTCTCTCCCAGCAGGTGTGAGTCCCTGTTGTTTAGAGATCATCTATTGCCCATATACTCCATCCCGTTTCTTTCAACTCACAGGGTTCCCCTCATCATCTCCACCTCCAGCAAGCTGTTTCTCTCATCAGCATGTGTTTGTGAGCGGCAGTGTCGCATTTGATCCCCTCACCTACAATAAATCTTAACAGGGTGGAGACCAAAACCATCCGCATGGTTTTACAATTGTTCTCTCTTTGACCCTATTTCTAAAAGGTTCCAGTGTGTGGTTTTTTTTTTTTTTTTCTTGAGAGAGAAATTACAAGGTGAAATCTTAAGAGTTACTTTTAAAACTGTGTATCAACAAGTTGGTTAATAATAATAATAATAATAATAATTATATATATATATATATATATATATATATATATATATATATATATATATTATAACTAAAAAAGTAAAGTAACTCAGATACTTTCTTGTAAATTAAAAAGTAATGCGCTACTTTACTAGCTACTTGAAAAAAGTAATCTGATTACGTAACTTACGTTACTTGTAATGTGTTACCTCCAACACTGGACATCGGAGATGGCAACAAATATAACAACATCTGATGCAGGAATGAATCATTTGTGTCAATGAATCGGTTCAAACAAGAGTTCTGAATGATTCGCTGTGTCCGAATCACTCATTCACTATTTAGAGCCAACACAATTTCAAAAGCATGAATATGAACATTTACATTTAATAAAACATATGTACTCAATATATAAAAATGACCGTTAAATTAATGGGTTCACTACAGTGAAGGACACATTAAGAGAACGAATACGAGTGAACGAAACTGACTCCGAAAAAAACACAGTGCGCTTTAGAGCGCTCTGGAGCTGTTGCAGTTTATCTACGTGATAAGCCCCTTTTTGCACTTTCACACTGCCAGTGATTACCCGGGATATGTGCGTGTTTTCACACAGAACCCGTAAAGATCCCGTAACAACACGTGACATCAGGGTGTGACATGTGATGTACTAGTCGAAAACGCTAGGCACGTTATACTTTCACTGAAGCAAGTAAATGATCTAAGCGTCAGCGCAGAAAGTGAGGAACAAACTGATCTCTGCTTCATTACAGTTTGCACATATTTTTTTGTCGAGAACGTTGATCTTCCTTCAAAACAGCCGGTAAAAGAGTCGCGCGATAATGAGCGTCATCACTTCGACACGGCATTAGATCTGGCTTTTGTTCACACAGCGCTCATCCCGGGTTGAACCCGGCAATGTTTCTAGGTCCCCGACCCGGGTTCAATGCCGGAATCAATCCCGGGACGTGGTTGCTTTCACACAGAAGGCAACCCGGCAATGTTCCTACAATTTGCTGGGTCTGATGTGCAGTGTGAAAGGGGCTTAGGTTCCCGACCCGGGTTTAATGCCGTAATCAATCCGGGACGTGTTTGCTTTCACACAGAAGGCGACCCGGCAATGTTCCGGCAATTTGCCGGGTCCGATGTGCAGTGTGAAAGGGGCTATATAGACCAACTTTATGTGTCTGTGTGTGTGTGTGTGTGTGTTGATAGATGTGCTTTATATATTTAATACAGTCCTTATAAATATTTTATTAGGCTATTAAATGTCCTCAAAAGACTGAAATAGCACAAATACTTTGAGATATTTAAAATTAGACATTTATCGCTGCATTTCTTTTATTTATTTATTTATTTTTATTTATTTTTTTAAACGATACAAAGCCAAACAAAACGCATATTTGGTCAAGACGCACATCAAAAAAAGCTCCCGTGGGTTCCCATGGAATCTACTCATGAGTTCGTATCCGAACATTAAGTGATAAATAACATTAATTGATATGAGTGTATTTACATCGCATGTACACTGAATCATTATTTAAAGAAACCCCATTAAGATCATCTGTTCGGCAGATTCTGTTTGCTCCGGGACACACCTGTTTACTTTCCCCAGCAGTTTATTCATTCACAGGCGCGCATAACCAAACACCCCCTGTTGTTTAAGGACCAAACACGCCCAACTGCTAGACACCCCTATAGTTTAAACCCTTAACCAATTGCAGGACCCGGGGGGGCGTAGGCCAACGGCTGTCCCTGTAGACTAAGAACTACTTCATTCTCAAACTCTATGTTCCCTAGTGAAAGAAAGAAAAAGCGCTTGTTTTATTCCTCGAGCCAACATCCAGTCAATAGAACGACAGTCAGTGAGGATCGTATCCTCGCCTTGCCGCTGCATTAGAAGAGAGAAAGAGCGAAGAGAGCAGTACGGAGGGAACTGTATGGGAGGCCCTTTCAGCATAAAAACGTTCCAGCGTTACTCGTCGTAATTATATTTTTACTAGTAACAATTCAATTAAAGAGCTCTATAATTTAATTTTTACTAGTAACAATTACAATTATAGAGCTCTATAATTCAATTTTTACTAGTAACAATTATGATTGTAGAGCTCTCTAATTGAATTATAGAGCTCTGCAATTGTATTCTTACTAGTAACAACTGAATTAAAGAGCTCTATAATTCAATTTTTACTAGTAACAATTCCAATTAGAGAGCTCTACAATTCATTTATTACTAGTAAGAATACAATTGCAGAGCTCTGTAATTCAGTTGTTACTAGTAATAATCCAATTGCAGAGCTCAGCAATTCCACTAGAGAGCTCTCTAATTCAATTGTTACTAGTAAAAACTGAATTATAGAGCTCTCTAATTGTAATTGTTACTAGTAAAAACTGAATTAGAGAGCTCTTTAATTCAATTCTTACTAGTAACAATTCCAATTACAGAGCTCTATAATTGTATTGTTACTAGTAGAAACTCCTATTCATGAGATGCAAAACAGATTGCAGATATCCCGCCTACAACAGTGCGTTTCAAAATAAAAGCCCTGTAGCGTGGTTCTAAAGTATCCTGAAATATTTTACAGACTTAGGTAACATTAATCATGTTCACATTAAAGCAAAATTAAGATGATGCCTGAGATGAATATTTACAGTGTTTAGAATTGATATGCAATAATAGAATGATTGTGTTTGTTGTTTAGTAAAATAGAAAACATTAGGCCAAATAGTCTTAAACTTTTTTATAAATTGTGACTCGAGGTTAAATCTAGCCTAAAGTTTTTTTCAAGTTTTTTTTTTCTTCTTTTTTTCTCCAGGTTGCAATATTGTTTTATATTTTGCCTTCAAATAAGCTTATGCCTGTTGTGGTTGCATGTGTTTGTTGTTAAGTAAAATGAACAAGAGAACACTGAGGAATTCTGACTGTGCATTTAACTCTTTTGTATGTATAAAAATATATATTATCGTTAGTCTCATATCATAATTGATAAAAGTTATATTTCAATGTTTTTGGTAAACAAGAAAAAACAAATTATTTAGAAATCACATTGTTATTTTTTATTGATATTATAACAGTACATTCAACCAGATGTGTGGACAAGTATGCAAAAAGAAAAAGATCCATCATCAATTGCCTAACCAATAAAAGTGACTTAGGCAGAATATGCCATGACTTTCTCTTACATATAAAATGCAAACATAACAAAAGTTGTTTTACTCTCCTAAATGTAACCAAGATGTTTAACTTGTGAACCCTAACCAAGTTGTTTCTTATTAATGTCTAACCTTAACCACTGTTTTCCTTTTCTACCCTTAATCAAAGTTCCACTTAGGTGCTGTGCAAACATAACCAAAGTTTTTTTTATTCTCCTAAATATAACCAAGATGTGTAATTTGTCCTGACGGCAGTAATGGAATGGGACTGTAGGCAGTCCAGAGAGCCATTCTTTCAGGAAGGTCTGGTCAACATCTGATATGGGCACACATGGGCCAGTCTTGTTGATCTCGGGTTTACACGGATCAGTTTTGGATTTTAACCATGATCCGATGGTTCTGGGGGCGATGCAAAGTGTTGAACAGAAAAGATTCTTACACACAGGTAGTTTACGGCTATCTGCCAGTTGCAGGTGGTATAATAGGGACGTTGTTCTCCTAGATGCAACACCACCTTTCTTCTGTTTTATGGGCACATTTTGGACTAGAGTCTGGATATACAGCTTGCGTGTCTCCCAGAAAGGCATGGACCAGAAATTGTTGAAGATATCTGTTCTATGCTCTTCAGTCAGTTTCTCTGACTTTAAGCAGTGATGTGATGTGCAGGGTGGGCCCATGGTCTTTGGTGGTCTCTCCTGTCCCATTGGATTCTTCTAATTCTCCCCCTTAAGACGCTTCTCCTTTATCAGCTCTCGCTTCACATATCTGGACTTGGGCGCCTATGACGTTGAACAGCAGAAGTTTCAAGTACATCTCCTGCATCTCCTTCACTGACAGCTCCTTGAGCTGTGTCTGTATCACTACCATTATCTGGGCTGTCATCTTTCTCAGGTGTATAGTCCTCATCCAAGACAGTGTCATCGATTTCACTATTTGACGATAAATCAGGATCTGATTCAGCTCTGGAGGCTTTACTGTCCGTTTCCTCTTCTATCTGTTGCCCCATGTCTACGCCATTACCTTTTTTCTCAGGTCTGCTCTCATCTAAATCCTCCAACTCCACTACATGGGTATCAACTTTATTTCCTGACATTAAAACAGAAAATGGAGTGCTGTTGAGTATTTTAACTCAGTAAATCATGTTAAATTCATAGGTCCACTGCAAAAAAGAAAAAAAAATCTAAATCTTACCAAATACTTCTTATGTCTAGTCAAAATGTCTAATTTATATAAACAACTATTTTACTTTTTTATTTTACTATTTTTACTTTTATTTGCATTTAAAATAAAAAGTAAATGCTTGAAAAATTACTTCACTTTATTTTTTCCAGCATCTTTGCATATTTGAACCCTTTCCAGCAGTGACTGTATGATTTTGAGATACATCTTTTCAGACTGAGGACAATTGAGGGACTCAAACACAACTATTTAAAAAGATTCAAACATTCACTGATGCTCCAGAAGGAAACAAGATGCATTAAGAGCTGGGGGGTGAAAACTTTTGGAATTTGAAGATCAATTTAAATTATACTTAATTTGTGTACCGGGAAACATACAAGTATCTTCTGTTGCTTACGAAGGGCAGAACTAAATGGAAAACAATTATATTTCAACAAAATAAGAAAATTTGGCCATCTTCATTGTGTTCAAAAGTTTTCACCCCCCAGCTCTTAATGCATCTTGTTTCCTTCTGGAGCATCAGTGAATGTTTGAATCTTTTTTAATAGTTGTGTTTGAGTCCCTCAAATGTCCTCAGTCTGAAAAGATGCATCTCAAAATCATAAAGTCACTGCTGGAAAGGGTTCAAATATGCAAAGATACTGGAAAACTGAAGAATCTGCAGGACCTTAAAGATTTTTCTGAAGAACGCTGCTCAGTTTAACTGTTCAGAACAAACAAGGGACTCATGCACAACCATCACAAAACAGAAAGACAGTCGAGGATCATCAGGTAACAGCACACAGTATATATAACTTTTGAGTGGGGTTATTTTAATAATTTCAGCAATTCTTTTGTCTTGTGGACTAAATGTTACTATCTTTTATGTACAATATCTTACTCAGGACAGTACTAAATAAAAAATAACACGCATTTACTATGATCTCACTTATTTTTTGAAAATTACTCATATTTTCACAGATTCTGCAAGAGGTGCCCAAACTTTCGATCCCCACTGTAAATGCATAAAAACTATCATATTGTATTATTTGTCTGATGATGTTCAATTATCAATCAATCCATCCATAACCAAGATAATTACTAGACGATTTTCATTATCATTATTATTACTATCATCATTATCATAGATTTTGGCCTTTATCATAGACTTTGGCCTTTTCAGAACTTTTACTATTATGATCATTATTATTATCAATATCATTATTATTATTATCATTACTATTACTATCATCATTATCATAGATTTTGGACTTTTATCATAGACCTTTCAGTGTCCCACATTATCACTAAAAAAAATGAAATGTTGGGTTTAATTAAAAATATTATGTCAACAGGTTCCACACAATTTGTTTAACTAATCTCAACAAACAATAATTTAGTTCATTTTACAAAAGATTTTAAAGTAAACTAAATTAACAAACCTTAGTAGAATCAACAAACAACAATTCAGTTCATTGTACATGAAAATTGTGATTAATGATGACAAAGACAAATTAATGATTCCACTTCAGAAACACCGCCCCCTTCAATAAGGATTTTGTAAGACTATAACATCAAATCCGTAAATAAGAGTGCGGTCGCTCAATTCAAGTCAACGCTAACATCCGCTTATTAATTAACATTCATCAAACAGACCACATTTACATGTTTGAAATGCAATGTTACATTTCTAACCACATAACTATGTGATTTGTTCTAAATTTTATTAGAACATGTTCATTAACTCAACTGTGAGCTGTTATTACTCAGGTACCTATCTAATGGTGCTACACTTCTGCAAGAGGGTGACAGAACAACAATTACCCATAATACACTGCAAAATCCTCAGCCAATGAGATTCAAGTCTGTATTGGTTTTATTAATCTGTTACTTTTATGCAACAGTTAGTTGGCTGAACAAATCATTTTTAAGTAAAGCTGACAATACACACTTTTTATTTGAATGAACTAGACTAAATTAAGTTCACATTGTTAGAGTAAATTGGCAAAAGTGAAAGTACATTATTTTGAGTGTAGGAAGCACCAGATTGTTTTTAGACAACTTGCACTAAGAGCACTAATATGTCTATAATTTCTTTTATGAATGTGTTATCTGCATTTTCTCTTTTTATTTTGTTAGGAGACGTCCTGGGGTTTTTAAAATGGTATTGTGTTTGAATTTAATGTTTTGGCTACAAATCGCAGATATTGCAGACTGCTCAGCCCTGCCTCTCCACCGTGTACTTCGTCCATGTCAGCTGGGGGCGCCAAAATTTCCCGCCTGCCTGTTTATATACCCCAGCTGAATATGCATAAGGCACGATTAGCATAATGATATGTCTCCGATTACAGAGCTCTGTAATGCAATTGTTACTAGTAAGAATTGCTATTGTAGAGCTCTGTAATTCAATTTGAACTAGTAAGATTGCAATTACAGAGCTCTCTAATTCTAATTGTTACTAGTAAGAACTTAATTCTTACTAGTAACAATTCAATTAGAGAGCTCTGTAATTTAATTATAGAGCTCTATAATTATGGGAGGCCCTTTCAGCATAAAAACGTCCCAGCGTTACTCGTCGTAATTATATTTTTACTAGTAACAATTCAATTAAAGAGCTCTATAATTTAATTTCTACTAGTAACAATTACAATTATAGAGCTCTATAATTCAATTTTTACTAGTAACAATTATGATTGTAGAGCTCTCTAATTGAATTACAGAGCTCTGCAATTGTATTCTTACTAGTAACAACTGAATTAAAGAGCTCTATAATTCAATTTTTACTAGTAACAATTCCAATTAGAGAGCTCTACAATTCATTTATTACTAGTAAGAATACAATTGCAGAGCTCTGTAATTCAGTTGTTACTAGTAATAATCCAATTGCAGAGCTCTGCAATTCCACTAGAGAGCTCTCTAATTCAATTGTTACTAGTAAAAACTGAATTATAGAGCTCTCTAATTGTAATTGTTACTAGTAAAAACTGAATTAGAGAGCTCTTTAATTCAATTCTTACTAGTAACAATTCCAATTACAGAGCTCTATAATTGTATTATTACTAGTAGAAACTCCTATTCATGAGATGCAAAACAGATTGCAGATATCCCGCCTACAACAGTGCATTTCAAAATAAAAGCCCTGTAGCGTGGTTCTAAAGTATCCTGAAATATTTTACAGACTTAGGTAACATTAATCATGTTCACATTAAAGCAAAATTAAGATGATGCCTGAGATGAATATTTACAGTGTTTAGAATTGATATGCAATAATAGAATGATTGTGTTTGTTGTTTAGTAAAATAGAAAACATTAGGCCAAATAGTCTTAAACTTTTTTATAAATTGTGACTCGGGGTTAAATCTAGCCTAAAGTTTTTTTCAAGTTTTTTTTTTTTCTTCTTCTTTTTTTCTCCAGGTTTGCAATATTGTTTTATATTTTGCCTTCAAATAAGCTTATGCCTGTTGTGGTTGCATGTGTTTGTTGTTAAGTAAAATGAACAAGAGAACACTGAGGAATTCTGACTGTGCATTTAACTCTTTTGTATATATAAATATATATATATTATCGTTAGTCTCATATCATAATTGATAAAAGTTATATTTCAATGTTTTTGGTAAACAAGAAAAAAATTTTTTTTAGAAATCACATTGTTATTTTTTATTGATATTATAACAGTACATTCAACCAGATGTGTGAACAAGTATGCAAAAAGAAAAAGATCCATCATCAATTGCCTAACCAATAAAAGTGACTTAGGCAGAATATGCCATGACTTTCTCTTACATATAAAATGCAAACATAACAAAACTTGTTTTACTCTCCTAAATGTAACCAAGATGTGTAACTTGTGAACCCTAACCAAGTTGTTTCTTATTAATGTCTAACCTTAACCACTGTTTTCCTTTTCTACCCTTAATCAAAGTTCCACTTAGGTGCTGTGCAAACATAACCAAAGTTTTTTTATTCTCCTAAATATGACCAAGATGTGTAATTTGTCCTGACGGCAGTAATGGAATGGGACTGTAGGCAGTCCAGAGAGCCATTCTTTCAGGAAGGTCTGGTCAACATTTGATATGGGCACACATGGGCCAGTCTTGTTGATCTCGGGTTTACACGGATCAGTTTTGGATTTTAACCATGATCCGATGGTTCTGGGGGCGATGCAAAGTGTTGAACAGAAAAGATTCTTACACACAGGTAGTTTACGTCTATCTGCCAGTTGCAGGTAGTATAATAGGGACGTTGTTCTCCAAGATGCAACAACACCTTTCTTCTGTTTTATGGGCACGTTTTGGACTAGAGTCTGGATATACAGCTTGTGTGTCTCCCAGAAAGGCATGGACCAGAAATTGTTGAAGATATCTGTTCCATGCTCTTCAGTCAGTTTCTCTGACTTTAAGCAGTGATGTGATGTGCAGGGTGGGCCCATGGTCTTTGGTGGTCTCTCCTGTTCCCATTGGATTCTTCTAATTCTCCCCCTTAAGACGCTTCTCCTTTATCAGCTCTCTCGTCCACATATCTGGCCTTGAGTGCCTAAGACGGTGAACAGCAGATGTTTCAAGTACATCTCCTGCATCTCCTTCACTGACAGCTCCTTGAGCTGTGTCTGTATCACTACCATTATCTGGGCTGTCATCTTTCTCAGGTGTATAGTCCTCATTCAAAACAGTGTCATCGATTTCACTATTTGACGATAAATCAGGATCTGATTCTGCTCTGGAGGCTTTACTGGCCGTTTCCTCTTCTATTTGTTGCCCCATGTCTACGCCATTACCTTCTTTCTCAGATCTGCTCTCATCTAAATCCTCCAACTCCACTACATGGGTATCAACTTTATTTCCTGACATTAAAACAGAAAATGGAGTGCTGTTGAGTATTTTAACTCAGTAAATCATGTTAAATTCATAGGTCCACTGCAAAAAAAAAAAAAAAAAAAAAAAAAAAAAAAAAAAAAAAAATCTAAATCTTACCAAATACTTCTTATGTCTAGTCAAAATGTCTAATTTATATAAAAACAATTTTACTTTTTTATTTTAATATTTTTACTTTTATTTGCATTTAAAATAAAAAGTAAATGCTTGAAAAATTACTTCACTTTATTTTTTACAGCATCTTTGCATATCTGAACCCTTTCCAGCAGTGACTGTATGATTTTGAGATACATCCTTTCACATTGAGGACATTTGAGGGACTCAAACCCAACTATTTAAAAAGATTCCAACATTCACTGATGCTTCAGAAGGAAACAAGATGCATTAAGAGCTGGGGGGTAAAAACTTTTGGAATTTGAAGATCAAGGTAAAATTGTACTTAATTTGTGTACCGGGAAACATACAAGTATCTTCTGTTGCTTAAGAAGGGCAGAAACTAAATGGAAAACAATTATATTTCAACAAAATAAGAAAAATTTGGCCATCTTCATTGTGTTCAAAAGTTTTCACCCCCCAGCTCTTAATGCATCTTGTTTCCTTCTGGAGCATCAGTGAATGTTTGAATCTTTTTAAATAGTTGTGTTTGAGTCCCTCAAATGTCCTCAGTCTGAAAAGATGCATCTCAAAAATCATACAGTCACTGCTGGAAAGGGTTCAAATATGCAAAGATGCTGGAAAACTGAAGAATCTGCAGGACTTTAAAGATTTTTCTGAAGAACGCTGCTCAGTTAACTGTTCAGAACAAACAAGGGACTCATGCACAACCATCACAAAACAGAAACACAGCCGAGGATCATCAGGTAACAGAACACAGTACTAAGAACCAAGGGTTCCCAAACTTTTGAGTGGGAAAAGTTTTTTTTAACAATTTCAGCAATTCTTTTGTCTTGTGGACTAAATGTTAATATCTTTTATGTACAATATCTTACTCAGGACAGTACTAAATAAAAAATAACATGCATTTAGTATGATCTCTCTTATTTTTTGAAAATTACTCATATTTTCACAGATTCTGCAAGGGGTGCCCAAACTTTCGATCCCCACTGTAAATGCATAAAAACTATCATATTGTATTATTTGTCTGATGATGTTCAATTATCAATCAATCCATCCATAACCAAGAGAATTACTAGACGATTTTCATTATCATTATTATTACTATCATCATTATCATAGATTTTTGGCCTTTATCATAGACTTTGGCCTTTTCAGAACTTTTACTATTATGATCATTATTATTATCAATATCTTTATTATTATTATCATTACTATTACTATCATCATTATCATAGATTTTGGACTTTTATCATAGACCTTTCAGTGTCCCACATTATCACTAAAGAAAAATGAAATGTTGGGTTTAATTAAAAATATTATGTCAACAGGTTCTACACAATTTGTTTAACTAATCTCAACAAACAATAATTTAGTTCATTTTACAAAAGATGTTAAAGTAAACTAAATTAACAAACCTTAGTAGAATCAACAAACAACAATTTCAGTTCATTGAACATAAAATTATAATTAATGATTCCACTTCAGAAACACCGCCCTCTACAATAAGGACTTAATAAGACTATAACACCGAATCCATAAATAAGAGTGCAATCGTTCAATACAATTCAACATCGCCTCTCAATTAAAGTTCATCAAACAGACCACTAACACACGTTTGAAATGCAATGTTACATTTCCAACAACATATTTGTGTGATTTGTTCTAAATTACATTAGAACAAGTTCATTAACACAACTGTGATCTGTTATTACTCAGGTACCTATCTAATGGTGCTACACTTCTGCAAGAGGGTGACAGAACAACAATTACCCATAATACACTGCAAAATCCTCAGCCAATGAGATTCAAGTCTGTATTGGTTTTATTAATCTGTTACTTTTATGCAACAGTTATGTTGGCTGAACAAATCATTTTTAAGTAAAGCTGACAATACACACTTTTTTGTTGAGATGAACTAGACTAAATTAAGTTCACATTGTTAAAGTAAATTGGCAAAAGTGAAAGTACATTTTTTTTTGAGTGTAGGAAGCACCAGATTGTTTTTAGACAACTTGCACTAAGAGCACTAATATGTCTATAATTTCTTTTATGAATGTGTTATCTGCATTTCTCTTTTTATTTTGTTAGGAGCCGTCCTGGGGGTTTTTAAAATGGTATTGTGTACAAATCGCAGATATTGCAGACTGCTCAGCCCTGCCTCTCCACCGTGTACTTCGTCCATGTCAGCTGGGGGCGCCAAAATTTCCCGCCTGCCTGTTTATATACCCCAGTTGAATATGCATAAGGCACGATTAGCATAATGATATGTCGCCGATTACAGAGCTCTGTAATGCAATGTTTACTAGTAAGAATTGCTGATTGTAGAGCTCTGTAATTCAAATTTGAACTAGTAAGATTGCAATACAGAGCTCTCTAATTTCTAATTGTTACTAGTAAGAACTGAATTATGGAGCTCTGTAACTTAATTCTTACTGAGTAAACAATTCAATTAGAGAGCTCTGTAATTTTAATTATAGAGCTCTATAATCAAATTGGTTACTTAGTAAAAATTGAATTAGGAGAGCTCTATAATTAAATTATTACTAGTAAGAATTTGCAATTAGAGAGCTCTGCAATTGAATTGCTTACTAGTAATAATTTGATTATAGAGCTCTATAAATGAATTACAGAGCTCATCTAATTGAATTGTTACTAGTAACAATTATGATTAGAGAGCTCTGTAATTCAATTTGTTACTAGTAAAAATTATGATTAGAGAGCTCTCTAATTCAATTGTTACTAGTAACAATTCAATTAGAGAGCTCTGTAATTCAATTAGAGAGCTCTGCAATTACAACATATCTTTAATGTGTATTTTTACTAGTAATAAATCAATTGAAGAGCTCTGTAATTCAATTGTTACTAGTAAGAATTCAATTAGAGAGCTCTATAATGGTAATTGTTACTAGTAATAATTCAATTAGAGAGCTCTATAATTGTAATTGTTACTAGTAAGAATTCAATTAGAGAGCTCGTATAATTGTAATGTTACTAGTAAGAATTCAATTAGAGAGCTCTATAATCGTAATTGTTACTAGTAACAATTGAATTAGGAGAGCTCTATAATTGTAATTGTTACTAGTAACAATTCAATTAGAGAGCTCTATAATCCGAATTGTTACTAGTAACAATTGAATTGCAGAGCTCGTATAATTAAAAATTGAATGGAAGTCAATGGAGACATATGACTAGTAATAAATGAATATGTAGAGCTCTCTAATTGGAATTGTTACTAGTAACAATTGAATTAGAGAGCTCTATAATCATAATTGTTACTAGTAAAAAATTCAATTAGAGAGCTCTATAATTGTAATTGTTACTAGTAAGGAATTCAATTAGAGAGCTCTATAATTGTAATTGTTACTAGTAAGAATTCAATTAGAGAGCTCTACAATCATAATTGTTACTAGTAAAAAATTGAATTATAGAGCTCTATAATTGTAATTGTTACTAGTAGAAATTAAATTATAGAGCTCTTATAATTGAATTGATTACTAGTAAAATATAATTACGACGAGTAACGCTGGGACGTTTTTATGCTGAAAGGGCCTCCCATACTATAATCAAATTGTTACTAGTAACAATTGAATTAGAGAGCTCTATAATTCAATTATTACTAGTAAGAATTGCAATTAGAGAGCTCTGCAATTGAATTCTTTACTAGTAATAATTTGATTATAGAGCTCTATTAAATGATTACAGAGCTCTCTAATTGAATTGTTACTAGTAACAATTATGATTTAGAGAGCTCTGTAATTCAATTGTTACTAGTAACAATTATGATTAGAGAGCTCTCTAATTGAATTGTTACTAGTAACAATTCAATTAGAGAGCTCTGTAATTCAATTATAGAGCTTCTGCAATTACACATATCTTTAATGTGTATTTTTACTAGTAATAAATCAATTGAAGAGCTCTGTAATTCAATTGTTACTAGTAGAATTCAATTAGAGAGCTCTATAATGGTAATTGTTACTAGTAAAATTCAATTAGAGAGCTCTATAATTGTAATTGTTACTAGTAAGAATTCAATTAGAGAGCTCTATAATTGTAATTGTTACTAGTAAGAATTCAATTAGAGAGCTCTATAATCATAATTGTTACTAGTAACAATTGAATTACAGAGCTCTATAATTGTAATTGTTACTAGTAACAATTCAATTAGAGAGCTCTATAATCCGAATTGTTACTAGTAACAATTGAATTGCAGAGCTCTATAATTAAAAATGAATGGAAGTCAATGGAGACATATGACTAGTAATAAATGAATTGTAGAGCTCTCTAATTGGAATTGTTACTAGTAACAATTGAATTAGAAGAGCTCTATAATCATAATTGTTTACTAGTAAAAATTCAGTTAGAGAGCTCTATAATTGTAATTGTTACTAGTAAGAATTCAATTAGAGAGCTCTATAATTGTAATTGTTACTAGTAAGAATTCAATTAGAGAGCTCTATAATCATAATTGTTACTAGTAAACAATTGAATTATAGAGCTCTATAATTGTAATTGTTACTAGTAGAAATTAAATTATAGAGCTCTTTAATTGAAATTGTTACTAGTAAAAATATAATTACGACGAGTAACGCTGGGACGTTTTTTTTGCTGAAACGGCCTCCCATAGAACTTGTGCGCAGGAGGAGGCGTTTATGTGCGCTATAGAGCGTTGGTGCTGAAACGCGCTCAGTTGCACCGGCGAGCGGAGCCCCGCTGAACGGGAGAAACGGAGTTTTTCTATCACCCCTGTACGGAGGATCTACTTGTACTTGGATTGATGCAAAACATGCGCATTAAAGCAACCTGATTTGAACAAAAATTGTGTTGGGAAATATTACGTGAACGTTTCGAAAGAAAAGTTCTAAACTTTAAAGAGACCGCAAGCATTGATGCTTAGACTGTGTTCAGATGGCAGTAGAGACTTCCAGCTCCCAGAGCTGAGCTTAACATAATCTGCCGGTTAATTTTTTTTTTTACCTAATTCAAGAGGTGGGCGAGGACCAGTCTGTCCATCCGGAGCTTTCGTGCGCACACTTTTAGTCTGGACTGCAGGACAAGTGTTGAAGACTCCGGAAAGATGTTGACGTTTACATCGCATTGTTGCCTTTTAGGAACAGGTAAGATGTTTTGTTTGAGTTCGGTAGTCTAACTATTCTAATGACAAAATCGCATGTTTGTGTACTACTTAGCGCTGCGTCAACCTAATCATAACGCGTTAGCTACTGATCGTTCCGCGCGCCCCGTTTTGAAGTTTACGCAGTGGTTTTAGGTGTGTCATAATTGTATTTTGTGACAAACAAGGTACAGGTCCTGTGAAATCTTCCCGCTATATTGGGCGGAGTGGCACTGCGCCATATGCAAACAATGGCTAATTTGGAAATTAAGCTTGTCCGATATTAGGCATGTACTCCAGCGTAATGCAGCTGATGTTGATATGCTGCTCATCTTACCCTTTTAGAGAAGTAAGCTACTGAGGTAGTGCCATGGTACAGTGATGATATCATATGGTACATAATATAATACAATGATACTGAAATGTATGTATTTGTATGTTACTGCAAGGTACTTTTATAATGGGGCATGCCCGACAATT
>NW_020529065.1:0-63550 GCF_003368295.1 Carassius auratus
TCTGATATTCACATAAAATAAATGCTTCTTCAGTGAATGCAGCGGTGCCGTCCCAGAATGAGAGTCCAACAGGTGAAAAAACATCACAATAATCCACATGACTTCAGTCTATCAATTAACATCTTGTGAAGCGACAAGCCGCGTGTTTGTAAGAAAACAAATCCATCGTTAAGATATTTTTACTTTAAACTGTCCCTTTTGGCAAAAATACAAGCCTCTATCCAAGTCAAAAGTCGAGGAAGATACAGTGATGATAAATAATGTAGTGCTACATTTCTCCAAATGACGAAGAAACAAACTACAGAATTATGTCGGCAGACACAGATAACACTTACACTCCATTTTTCCACCTCAAGTTCCCAGATACTTAAGCTTGGCTGTCTTGTCACGGCTTATTTGATGAAGATTACCCTGTCAGTGTAATTCAGTGCCATTACAGCCAGGGCACACCTATAAGAGCACTTAAAAAGCCAGACGACTCATCATAGACTAATTCCGTCAGACAGAAGGGCTTTCTCACAGCCTTCCTTCACAAACCCGAGATCAAACGGAGAAGCCAGGGGCTGCAGCTGCTGTTGCTCATGATTTCTCTTTTCTTCCCCATTTTTCGCCCTCTCCAACCACCACAGTACTTTGTTCTCAAGAGAAAGTGATAGTCACCGATGGAAGTAGTTCTCAGATTTTCTAAAGCATCTGGAGAATGTCAAAAGAGGAGGTGCTGTCAAAGTGAATTATGGGATAAGGCTGCTATTCTTTCTGACTTTTGGTGTCTAATGTGACACCTGGAGTTTCATATGTAGCAAATATTCGAAAACTTTTCACAAATGGATCCTTAACTTCATTTGGTGTGCTTTGCGACGCAAAATCTGCCTTGTAGAAGCCATTAAAGGCAAAGTATTTGGGTAATATATCTTTCCTAATGTAATCTGTCACTTTTACTCTCGGGATGTTATGACTGACAATAGCAATTGTAAAGATCAGCTGGGTTTTGACTATCAGGAGAATGTGTTTTTGAGAGCCAGTGCTGGTATATAAGTTGGTTTATTCAAAAATCGAAGCGAAAACATCTGATTAGCCATAATAAATCTCTATAAACTTTAAATTGTGAAAGACTCTCTTTGCAGCTTTGATTATCTACCTGTCAAGCCCTTTTGCACCTGCAAAATGTCGCTAAATAGCATTATGGGTAAATGGAATTCCACTGATTAAACACAGGGTAAAATTATGATGAACTCACCGTGTGAAAATGGGGATGGGGGAAAAATGATGCTCATGCTGAACTCCCCGTCTGCGATTTGTTTAGTACTCTGAGTTAAATGTGCATTTATGGCCACTCATTCGTTTGTTGAGGAGATAACGATGCCTGTGGTTAATTTAGGAGATGCACTGAGATTTAATTTACCTTATGGGATAGTGAAAGCAATTAAACTGGGAAACATTTTATGTTTGCAATTACTATAATTCATGTTATTGCTCACACAAATTGGCAGATATTATAGCAGCACTCATTTGTACCTGAATTGAGAGTCTTTGGTTATATAGTCTTGCCTTTTGTTTAAGCAATTGGAAGAGCTGCAAGACAATATATATATAACACAAAATCTTCAATCCAGTAATCAGATCTCAGAGATTATTGTTTTGTTTTGTTTTTCTGTAAGAGTGTTAATGGCCATGCTCTCGGCCTGATATGAGTTTACCACGCAGAGCACCAGATTCCCTTAAATAGTCAATAAAACACATGCCTTTCTTCACAGCCTTCATCTGACTGCCTTTCTCAATGGATTGTGTTTTATGAGAATGCTCTGAGAGACATCTGGAGTTCCTATTGATAGACAAATAGTGACGCAGATGTACTTTTATTGATCTTCCCCTGAGGAAATGTTAGAAATAAGCATGGAGGCTTTTTAGCCACTTAAAATTGTCATCGCACGTTTGTCAACCAAATAAATTCTATGAGCAAATAAATGGTCAGGAGTCTGGGTTTTGTGAAATGGATAACAGGCAACAAACTGTCTGTCTGGTTTGAAGACTTTGCCAGTATTCAGTGTTTAACTCCATGTAAATTCAGATATTGCACATTGTTTAGGGGAATACATCCTCCTGGTTTAATAATCCACGGCTATTGAACCTTACAGTTACAGGGTTGTAACAACGATGTGTCTAATTAGAATGTAGCATTGGAGAGATATTGAGCGTTAAATGTGTCCTTACCAGATGAAGTGTTGTTTACTCACAGCTGGTCATGCATTTAAAATCATTATCATAATAATGTGCAGGTGAACATTGTGTGGTCTGGGAAGCTGCTATGTGCTGTTTATAATACTGCATACATTGGAATTAAATGCAACTGTTTTAGATTTTCTATTAATTACAGCAATTGCACACAAGGCAGTCAACATTGTACAATCTGAGAGCATCAGTTCTTAAAAGACAATATTCCTCTCAGTGTCTATGGTGCCCTTGATTAAATTTAATGAGCATTGCTTGTTAATGTAGCAGTACAGCTTAGATGTTCAGAACCTTGGTCAGCGGCAAGGACATTCAGCACCATGGACAAGGCCAATTTATCCACATCTGCTAGGCAAAATAACAATTGAACAGGAGCCTGTTTCATAAAACAAGTTTACCAAATAAGCCAGACTTATTTCAGATAATCTGATGTATATTGAACATGGCTTATTGGGGAAGTTGTAGCCTAATGGTTAGAGAGTTTGACTCCTAACCCTAAGGTTGTGGGATCGAGTCTTGGGTTGGCAATACCATGACTGTAGTGCCCCTGAGTAAGGCACTGAACCCCCAACTGCTCCCCGGGTGTCGCAGCATAAATTGCTGTCCACTGATTCAGGTGTGTGTTCACTGCTGTGTGCGTGCACTTTGGATGGGTTAAATGCAAAGCATGATTTATGAGTATCACTGAGGGTCACCATATTTGGCTGTATGTCACGTCACTTTCACTTTTTTTATTTGGTATTTTATGAAGCAGGCCACAGATCTTTAATTATTATTCTTATTATTCACTTATGATGATGATGATGATGATGATGATTATCACATTTAAAACATGTTATAAATTGTAATATACTATATAACTACAAATAATAATAATAATAATAATAACAATAAATAATTAAGAAGAAGAAGAATGAGAAGAAAGAAAGAAGAAGACTAAGAAGAAGAAACTCACTTTTAATTTATTATTATTATTATTATTTAATGTTCTTTTAAAATGTTTAATTTATTTTATGGTCCAACTCTTTACCCCTTGCCTCCAAAATATACGTCTATCGTATCCAAACTTGAGTGGTGACAATTAGGCATTCACCGTCTTGAATCAAACAAGGTTGGTTTCTGAATTGTGAGTGGATTACTAACAGAAGTAAAGCCATACTAAAGACTTAATGCAGCAATGCGAATAACAATGAATCTCTCAGCGAGAGGCTTTTAAATAGGTGATGGGAAGAAGTTTGCACTTTGAAGTTTAAGTTTTGGATGGCAAAGGATGTCAGGCTAAAGTTAATGAGCAGGATTTAGTTGCATGCTAAAACCGCTGAAGTGAAACTACATGATTAGTTGAGACGTACAATTAAAGCAGCCCCAAAATAACCATGTGGGAGAAGATGAATGTTTTTGAATGGGACAGTTGAAACGCATTAATATTGCATGCATAAATAGCCCATTAGAGTGGGCTTTAAAGAAATCAGATTCTTTGCCTTCTTGCAAATCCATTTAAAAGTAAGGTCAAAAGGAAATCACGGATGTAATGAACTGATAATTGTTCTCAGCAGGTACATTTAGAAGCCTCGTCAGGACACGGTTACTCTACATTGCAAATGTACCATAAATCCCAGCAGTTTAAAAGAGAAAATGGTAATAAAATAAATGATCATTTGAAATAGGTGTTGAATAACCACCCTGGTGATTGGGGGTTGCACACAGTCAGTCAGCGGAAAGCAAAGGGCATCTCTTAGGAGACTGGAAATTACTTTTGTTCAATTAAATCTCTATGGAAATTATGCTCTGAGCTATTAACCATAGCTTTTTTGTTGTTCATCTGCTGAATGGAGCCATGCAACCCATGAACTGTCAGCAAATATAAAGAAGTGAAGCAGCACAGACTGAAAACAGTCTGAAAATTCAGACCAGCTGAATGTAAATATATGTGAGAGGAAACGTGAATTAATGTTTGTCACCTGTATTTCTGTTGTTAAGATATAAAGGGTTAGTTTACCCAAAAATGTTAATTCTGTCATTATTTACTCATCCCCAAGTTGTTAGAAACCTATATAAGTTTATTTTTTCTGTTGAACATAAACGATGATATTTTGAGGAATGTTGGTAATCAAACAGTTGGTCCTCATTGACTTCCAATGATTAAATCATGACAGAATATCCATTTTGGGGTGAACTATCTCTGTTTCTCAACCAATCGGCAGCATCCCTGAATATATCCAGAGTAAATTCTCAGCCTGGTGCCCATTTCAAAGAGGACAGCAGACTATTATATTAAAAAAAATATATATATATATTTTTTTTTTTTTATCACTGGAGGAGGGCCGAAGGAAGAGGTCTAAAGCTGGATTTTTGGCACCTCCGGCCCTCTTCTGTGTTTTCTCACACCATTTGGCTCTATTACAAGTCTGGCATCCTTTTACTCTGCCAGATCGCTTTTAATTGCTGGCCCAAGTGGTGCAGTTATTTGGATAATCTTGTTCTCTTTGAAGAAAAACAAGTGTCATGTTGTCTCTTGGACTGTCTCACTGTTCAAGGTCATTCAGAGGACACCATTACAATGAAGCGTGATTCTTTTAAACACAAGTGCATTTGCATGGGATGGCATGAACATCAGAAGTATCATGCCTCATTTATAATTTGAAACATTCAAGTGCATCGCACCCATGGTCTATCCCATAAGTGAAACCTGAGTGTTAGAAATGTAATAATTAATTGTAGATAAGCTATTATTATAGTAACTTGATGCTCTGTGAAGTAGACGATGGGTTTTAAAGTAGTTTACTTTCATTGGAATGTCATACTCATATCCATGCAGTGAATTGTTGTAGATGTGTATATATTTTTATGAATGAATGCATTTAAATATATATTATATAATATATATTTCAATTGTATTACTTCAATAATAATAACTAAAGTAGTTATTTCTTCATTTACTATTTGGCTGAGTGAATCCATCATGTTTCTGTGCATATCTATTTTAACTTGGTACAAAAAGCACCAAAACAACTTTGCTTCTAGGAAGACAGACAGAAAACCAGTGAACAGACAAAGGATGGTCCATGGCCGTGCTTTCTGAAACTGACACAATGGCTGAGTCAGAAATCAGTTCTCCTTAAAGACCCTGCTCATGAAAAGCAGAGTAAGTCTGTGACCACTCTCTATCGATCTTTAGCTATAATTGTACAACTCTATAATGAATAAGAGAAATACCCAAACTTTTAATTCACTGTGGTCCCCACAGTTTTCCTCACTCCTCCCCTCCTATTGACTTTCTCTCTCAATAACCGGTAGTCCTTGAGTCTAAAAATAGTGTCAAATTATAGTTATTTGGCTGGTTTGACTTCTGAAATAATAGCTCCAGTCAATCAATGTCCCTGCCGCCACATGCTGCCTTAAAGCTGGAAAAGGTAAAGTTATTTGGGGACAGCGGCACGGTAAGGAGTCATACTTACACATCCCTGTTGGCAGAGATTGCCCCGCCTGCCATTGATTTTGAATGTTTTCCGGGGTTAGTTTGTGGGGATGTTTGAACCGGCTTAGAGCAGATGCCGTTGGCCGCAGCGAGGTGTAATTACGCCGCTCGCCTCCTGTAGAGCCACACAGATGCTCATTTGTTTTAAAACGCCATTAAGAGCACAGATGACATACGGAGGGCTATTTTAGGTAAAAGGATGAAGACAACAGCATGCAAGCAGCCGTAAAGTAAGTCATCCCTGCATGGGACAGACGGCAGACAGTGAGGAATTGAGCTTAGCTGATCAGAGAACCAGCGAGACTCGCTCTGGCAGACAGGAAGATTCATTCAAATGTATTAGCCTTAGAGTCGTTTGCATTTTGGAGCCCTTCCAAAGTTAAAATATCGCCACTCTGGAGCCAAACGTGCAGCCCTGCTGGGCAAGGGTCATTTGGAATCAATTAAAAAATGTACTTTATGGAAGGAAAGTCAACGATCAAGCGTGATTAGAATTATTACATTTGCTTTGTTTGTTTTTGAAGAGCGCCGCACATCATTAATTAATGAGGGAAGGCACAGCACGTGGTCTTTGGATGAAAAACAGCATTGCTCATACAAACTGGCCAATCAGCAAACATTAAGTGGATTTTCAGGGGTAAATGGTTGCAACGGTCAGGAGTAATCAGGGGAACGTTTGAATATTCAACCGCTGGGCCCGACATCTAATTCCTTCTCTGGTTGGCACCTCTCATGAGAGGCAATGTGACAAAATAGCAGTGAGCGGGGAAGAGGGAATTTGCATTTTAATGTGCCTGTCGGAATCACTTTGGTGGGGAACATTGGTAGGCAGGGATTTGGCAACCCCAAGGGTCAACAGCAAACAAGCAGGATAAGCAGCCCACTGGAAACAGAAACCAAGAGAGGTGGAGTTACGCTGCTTTGAATCCAAAGGAGCAAGGAATGTTGAAATGACACCCGAGAACAATAACACAATGACGGTTGGGAGACGAATCCATTTGGCTGTTATTAGGAGCTACAAATAAACAGCTAAGCGAAGAAGGCTATAATTGAAATATCAAAAAAGTCCAATATTCATCATCTGTCATCAAGTAAATAGCCCCTTGTGCCATATTCTTCATGTCATGTTTATAATATAGTGTGACAGGCATCTCATATAGAGTATGGAATCTAAAATACAAATGCTGATTGGATCAGCTCGAGTTTCATATGTCTTGTGTTTCTCATATGAATATAAATAGCTTGGTTCCAAAATCTAGTGAACTGCCTCCCTAGACAGCATTTTAAGGCATAATATGCTCACTCTTAATGCAAAAGCTCTTCCAAAAAATGCAATCTTGTTCTGCCTCTTAAGATATCTTAATTTGGCCAGATTCAAATAGTAATATGGGATTGCTGGAGAGCAATCCCAAAATGCACTGCAATCATGCAGAAATAAGCCCAGCGAATGAGGGAGAAATGTTGGTTGTTAGTATAATTAATTTGATATGGAAAAGCATTGATAAATCTAGTCAAAAAAAAAAAAAAAAAAAAAACTTTTTCTTTCTTTTTTCCTAGAAAATTTGGAAGTGCCATTTATAATTATGCAATTTTAATTACTGTGTCTATTCATGTTTTGTCAAAATAGAGCCTGGAATGCTTAAATATACTGATATCAAAATATTTTCAGGCAATATTATTTTAATGAAAAAATAACTTTCAGAAGTTTAGGGTCAGTATTTTATTTTTTTATTTTTTTTAAATGCTTGTATCTATTTGATTTAAAAAAAAAGAAGAAGAACAGTAGTAGTTTTGAATATTTTTTAAATTTAATTTATTTCTATCATGTAAAAAGCTGAATCTTCAACAGCATTCAGAAATCATTCTAATATGCTGATTTGATTCTTATTATATTTTTGTGGTTACTGTTGTTTTAATTATTTTATAAATCCCTAAAGTTTTTTGTAACAAATAAAGTAATTATTGTCACTTTAGATATATTTAATGCTTGCTAATTTATTTATAAATGAATAAATAAATAAATTCTTACAGTAAACTTTTGGAAAATTGTGTATTAGTTGAAGTTGAATGTTTCATCATGCTTGCCCCTTTCCCTTTATGTTTTTAGATTTTAAATTACCTTGGTGTCATCTGACACTCAAAGTTAGTCTGGTAAGCCTTAATATATAATCTCAATGTAAATTTCCATTGGGCCATTGTTTATCATGTGTACCATGAAACAGAACAGCATGCCTATGTAGAGCGCTTCACATGTGTATTTTAGTTGCCTTAGAAGGCAGCTGTGGACACTATAATGAAGCAGCTCACTAAGTTTTAGAACAGCTCTAATGTTGGAGGGCAAACTGACAGTAAAGCAAACGTGCACACACACACCCCCTATTAGCGCTGCGGGACACAGGGGCACAGACACACTGGAAGCAAGTGAGGAACTGAAGAAGCCCCTAAAGACATTGTGAAACGATAAACGTCGAAACGCTGCCCCCCTTCACTTTCACAGTCTTTTCTACTTCACTTTGTTTTCTTCTCTCCAGACCTCCCCACCATTTAACCTTGTTAGCATCCTCAATACGTCTGACCTTAGCTTCCGTCTGTTATTACAGTTACATGGCTAAATCCATGTTTAATTCGATTGGGCCATCATCGGTGTGCTCACAAATCCCATTCCCAGTTAATAAAACCCGTCTCATTGTGTCGGACCCCAAACAGATTTTGCCATAAATCCAATTTCAACCCACTATTCTCCACTCAGACTCACACTCAACCTTGATTTGCTTTCTTTCTCCATCTTTTCTCTGAAGTTACGTGACATAATTCCATTACGCTTAACACGGAACCAAAAACGGAAGACCGAAAGATAATCGGCAACATGAAGAATACTGGGATTCTGTTGTCTCGTTATTTCCACATTATTTCTCCTGATCTCTTCACAGGCTTTATCCTGTATACGGAAGATTTTATTTGTAGAGAGAGACTGGAAAAGTGGATAGACGGAGCAGCTGTCTCCCCGTAGCGGAAATAGAGGCTCTCTGGACTCTGGGTATACAGAATTAATTGGGAGGAGATGAGGCCTTGTTTTGCTTTGCATTGAGGGAAACTCATTTCCTCCGGGAAACGTTGGACTGTTTGAGTGCCATGCATGAGGGATTAACAGATCCTTTCGGCCTTCAGAGTCGCATAGCTTCCTTTTTTTAAATCTAAATTTGACATCTCCCCATCTGCAATACACAACTACATCTCTTGTTTATGTATCGGCGTAATCTGCTGTGGAAGTGTGACCCGGTGTCCTTCTGATGAAGTGGGGCCGTTTGCAATAACAGGATGAATAGTGGAGCAATTGTCTTAAAATTGCCTCCGGCAGCCCAAATGCATCTCTCTTACTCTTGCTTTCAGTCTGGTGCCTCTTCCTTTTTTATTTGTATGTTTATGTTTGCTCTCGAAAAAAGTTGTTCCATTAATAATCCAGATCTGATGGCTACTGTGAGCGGATGCTGTGACAACATGCTGTTGTTGATTTTAATTAAAGCTGAACATTTTATTCATTTCTGATAATTTTTTAATGCTCTATAGACATAAAAGAAGATGCTTTAATAAGAGTTCTAAGCCTTGAACTAAACCAAACAACTAAAATGAATCTTTTTGATTCAAAGGAGAAAAGAGAAAGAAAATGACTTACTCCTGCAAGCTACGTATTTGCAAAGCTTCATGGGGGTGGGTGGTCACTGCTGAACACTTTTGGGGTGGTTTTTTGTTTCCATGGTAACAGTTACTTTTCTGATTGGTGTATCTTAGGATAATGGCTGTGTAGTTCTTCACCCCAGTTAAATCTAGAAATTGTAAAAAAAAAAAAAAAAAAAAAAAAAAAGAACTCCTTCCTTTTTTTTCTTTATTTAATGCATTGTGACTTCGATAGAGATAAATATTATAGTTTATTTTTTTTTTTTTTTACAAATGTTTTTTTTTTATTTTATTTTTTTTATATAGTTATGGGTTTGTTATATGTTTATTATATATATTTGTTTTAACAAAAAAGATGGTAACATTTTTTGTCTGTATTTTTTTATGTTTAGAAGTTAATATTTCTATGAACAAAGATGCATTAAATTAATTTAAAGTGACAGAATAAAATATTTTTATATTCCTCTTGATTCTTTCGTGAACAGAAGATTATAAAAAACAGTTTTCATTCATTCATTCGTTCCTTCTTTCATTCATTTGTTCATCCATTCATTCACAATTTGAATATATAAGGAATAATGGCTGCTGAAAATTTAGCTTTGGAATAATTCAAGGAAAAAAAAAATCATTTTAAATGCATTAAAACAGAAAACATAATATATGTGATAATATTTCACAATGTTCCTTTTTATGACATAAACAAATGAGCATAAGCATAAAACAAACTTGCTGACTTCAAACTTTTGAACAGTATGCGACCCTGGACCACAAAACCTAGCCTGGTAATACCAAACTCTGCTACTTCACTTTGCTTCGTAGTACAGAAGCGAAATGAAATTGAGCGGAAGTAGGAATTCTGACGTAGTCAGGCTACACGAAACCAGCCATAAGGGTACATTTCTTGAAATTGAGATTTATACATTATTTTGTTTTGATAGGACAATATTTGGCTGAGATATTTGAAAATCTGGAATCTGAGAGTGCATAATAATAATAATAATAATAATAATAATAATAATAATAATAATAATAATAATAATAATAATAAATACATAAATAATAATAATTATAATAATACTCAGAAAATAACCTTTAAAGTTGTCAAAATGAAGTTCTTAGCAAATGCATATAACTGATAAAAAATTAGGTTTATTAGGTTATTTATGGTAGGAAATTTACAAAATATGTTCATTGAAGATGATCTTTTCATAATATCCTAATGATTTATTTGCAAAAAAATAAAAAACAATTGATCATTTAGAAACGATACAATGTTATTATTATTATTATTATTATTATTATTATTATTATTATTATTATTATTATTATTATTATTGCTATTGCTAAAAATATACTTCAGCAACGACTGGTTTTGTGGTCCAAGGTCACATATACTGTATAATAATGGCAGTGTGTTCTAACAGAAAGGACCTTGTGTCCTTTCCCTGGCATTAAACAGCATCTGTCATTTAAAAGAGATAGAGAAAAAAAAAATCTTCTGGGGCATAATTTAATATTTATGACTTCTGATACAATTAAGAATTGCATAAATATTCCCTCTGTGTCTCTCTGAGTGAGGTAATATGATTTACTTCTGGAACATTGGAGGAAAAAAACTCATTTTGAAGATCACTTTGTAATTGGGGTGGAGGAAATGAAGATTCCAAGTGCAGGAAAACAAATTACCTTGTTACATGATGATTCACTGAGAAAGAATTTGAAATTGGTGTCTGTCCAGCCACCTGCCAGACAGGCTGTAATTTATATGACAATGTGAGTACCTGAGCTGTCTTTTCCATATCTAAAGGTTGGCAGAACTAAGACTAATCACATAGAAGCATCTGTGCTGAAAAACTGACGTGGGACCTCTATTTGAAGTCGCCACAGCAGTCCAAATTTACCTGCCTGTTTGCAGAACTTGAAATTGCTTCCTTTTCTTCTCTTCCACTCTGTTTTGGCCACTTTTACTCTTTCTAACTGTCTGACTCTACCTATCATTTTCTTTTTTTCCCCGACCCACTCCATTTCATTGCTATTGCTGGATCTTCTTACACTTACTTCTTCTTTCTGTTGACGAGTTGCACGTGGTTACTCAAGTGCTGCCAAAATGCCATCAAACTCTGATGACATCAAGAGATTGATGTTTTTCCAACTGCAAATAAACATGGATGTTAAAGAACAATGTTAAAAACAGTCATTAAATACGTGCCACAGCCTGGCAAGCTCTCCTCTCATTATGCATTTGCCTCATTCCAAGTGATTACAGGAGTATCATTTCTTTGATTTCTGAGAAATCTTAGCATGTAGGAACAGTGCAAATTTAAAATGGACATTTTGGAGAACGATGCAACCCACGTTCTCTACTTTCAGAGAACACTCCTGTAATTAGTTCAGCCTGGCATTCTTGAGGATGCTCTGACATCCAAGCCGTGCAAATGTGACATAAGAGTGTGGCAGTTCATTTAAAGTCCTCTCAGCACAGACAAGCACTCACAAGACTGTAGCTCACTGTGTCGTTTAAAAAGGTCACTGCAAAATAACTAAGCATGGGTTATAGACATAGAGTACAGTAACTGGAATCGTTGTCACTGAGCGGTGTATTCATACACTGCATTTAAAAATACATCAGTTGTTGTTGCCAGAACGTACATCTATTGTTAATACCAAAACTCTTAAATAAAGTTAATACCTACACTCTTAAAAAATAAAGGTTCTTTACTGGCATTGGTGGTTCAATGAAGATGTCAAAATGGACATTTTCTATTCCACAAAAGTTAATTTATAATGAAAGGTTCTTTAGATATTTCAAATGTTTTTCACACTAAGAAAAATATAGTTATATTAAGGACCAAAGCTCATCAGAAGTAGCTTTTCCACAAGCTGAGGTAAGTACTAATATACAGAAGCTGATATCATATCATATCATATGAATAAAAAACACCATCATGGTAACACACATGGCACTAAAACAGTACAACAAACATTAATTTAACAACATAATATGTAGCATAATATGTAACATAAAACACTGATGACACTATATTATTACAGTGTTAATGTCATTTTGTTTTCTCAATGTAATTTGTATTTATTTATTATATAAGGGAATTTACCATTAACCAATTACTGTTAAAATTACTAGTATTATTTTTTTTAGCAAACAGGCTGAATAAATATATATACACACACACACATAACCCCTCTCACCCGGGTCCTCTCTGACGCTCCTCGCACTCGCTATGCGGGGCTTGAACCCGGGTCTCCGGCATGGGAGGCGGACGCACTAACAAGGAGGCTAAATGGCTACAGCCATCAGTGTCTGTCACTAGTGCATCTCTTGAGATCGGGGAGTGAGGTTTACCTGCACAGCACTACTCACTGGCCTCCATTACACTCACCCCCCTAAACCTCACTCCCGTACAGGTCACAGCACCAATGTAACCCCTCTCACCCGGGTCCTCTCTGACGCTCCTCGCACTCGCTCCAAGCGGGGCTCGAACCCGGGTCTCCGGCATGGGACACTAACAAGGAGGCTATAGCCATTAGTGTCTGTCGCTAGTGCGTCTCTTGAGATAGGGGAGTGAGGTTTACCTGCACAGCACTACTCGCTGGCCTCCGTTACACACACATGCAATGCATTATCATAATCAGCCTGTTTGAATATCTTTTTTCTGGATATGCAAACCCACAAACACAGACACACACACACACACACATGCACAAACACGCAAAAAAAAAAAAAAAAAATATGTGTGAACATATCCCGAAAGGAGATCAGCCAAAAAAAGGCACAATTTGGTTAACATCCCTAAACATCACAGTCATTTTTTACAGTATAGTAACACTTTGCCTGACTTACAAATACCATGTTAAGAAGGTCAGATGCACTGACCACACCCACTGCCAAAACCAATCATTTCACTGTCCAGACTAGTGTATGTCAGCAATTATATGCATAAAAGCCATAACAGTTTCCGGCTCAACTTTTTTAATGGGATTTAAGCCATTGAAAAAGTGATTACTTTTCCATTTATTGCATTTTTTTTTTTCTCACCTGCGAGAAAACAGTCTTGTTAAATGCGCTGTGGCACACTTGTAGCAAAACGTAATAGCTTTTTACTCCAGATTGTGTATATGCACTCATTTGCACTCACAGTAAGCGATCGTCTGCAATGATCAATCCAGACATGTCTGCTCCATCAGCGCTGACCACATAAGTTAATAAAGTCCGACTGGCCTGAGTGATGGAGGGTATTAGACGTGTTTGGGAGAGCCTGGCCGGTAACACAAACACTGGAGGGACTCGCCGCAGAGCATCTATACGCAGGACCATCTGCTGAACGCCAGAACAGGTGCAGCACTGCGTCCTGTAGTGAGTTAATGACTGTAATCACAAGCAGGATCCAGACTGAGATTCTAATCTATGCCACATGGCAGATCTGTCTCCTCTCAGACAACAGGGTCACTTTGTGATGTCATTACGGGGTCCACTGTGGACAACCTCACACCGAGAGATACGACTCTGCTTCTCTTAGCTTTAACGTGGCAGATGCTCAGAAAACAAATCATCCTGAGAGATGTTTAAATGTTTTAAGTAGGACAAATATTTTGGTTATTAGGAAAAATGCCAAACTTAGAAGTCCATTAACTTCAAGAGGAATCAAGAGGACGAGGGAGAACGCAAAATGGCAGCATGGGAATTACTTGCATGAGGAGAGGCGATATAAAGGACATTAGCATTTTGTTTTCTCAAGTTTCCAAACAAACTTGTGTATGCTAATTAAAAGGCCTGTTTATAGAATATTCTTTTATGGAGAGTTTGTGTATCCTCCATGCTAACAAGAAAAATCAATGGTGAACAAGTGCAAACAGGAAAACAACTTTTTCAAAATGAGAACCCTTAAAGACCCTCAGAAAGATCTCGAGATTAGGGCATTTATGTAGCACTTGAAATAAATACGCATGGACTCTTGTAGAGCTTGATTAGAACACAAAGAGAAATGCAAGTGCATATTAATATAATATAGTGCACAATATGCAAAAGTGGCAGAGGGATGAGATGCAATAAACAATTAGCAGGTGTGTTTCATTTATTATATCTAATTCTATAATATATTTTTTAATTGCCTTCCCTCAAATTTGCATAAAGAAGCTTATGTCTAATCTGTTTGACTTGGCATCTAATCAGATGTTTGTGCCTTAAGAGTACTTGAGAGAAGTGTTTGGGTGCCGGGTTTCTTTTTAGAATGCCATTTTTTATTACTGTCAATGAAAAAGAATATCCAGGATGCTCTTTTTTTCTTTTCTGTTTTTATTTATTTATTTTTTATAAAATAAAATTGCTCAATGAATCTGAAAATGTTAAGGTATATAGCCACTTTTGTACAATTATGTTCTTAGATGGATGGATGGATGGATGGATGGATAGATAGATTAGCATTAACCTTAAAAAAATATGCTTTTTCATAAAATGGTAAAACTGCATAATACATATATATGATCATGACATAAAGGATTATTTATTGTGACAACAAAATGACTTTCTGCATAATGTTTATGCCCACAATGACTTTGCTTTGGCTGATTGTTTGTTTTGTTTTTTTCCAAAATATTCACATATTTATTTTAAATTGCTTCAGATCTTATTATAAAGAAGGGAAATTATTATTTATAATTAGGAATTAAATAAGTTGTTACTTTTTTTCTTACTCTGAAAAGTTAAAAAGCCTGGGTATTTTTGTTTAAATTTAAGCTCTACAGTAATCAGCTAATTTTGTAGGAATTGCATTTTAAATGTATTTTATAAAAAGTAAACAGTAAACACCATGCCTTGTTTCTTTGAAATTCACTTGCAGGAAGTCATGACAGATTGTGCACAACCTTGATCATTAAAACTAATTTAAAGTAGCTTGAATGATGACTGCCGTCCCACGGTGAATATTGGGCTGCAAATAACACTTAATTGGACTGGGTAAAGGCACAAAAATTGGAAGGGTAATATATAGAGAGAAAAAGTCTCAGTAAGTTACAGCTTTATTTTTATGCACTTTACTTAAATTTGTTTATTTTCTAGACAGTGCTTGTTTCATACAGTCCCCTTAACACAAATCTCTCCCTCCTCTCTCTCTCACACACGTCTTATTTATTCTCTTCTCCAGCTCTATCTGCCTCCTTTTCTATTTTCTGTAATCTTGAGAAAGGTGTCAGCATCTGTCGTCAGGCAGTGTTGCTGGCCGACATCTGACACTGCCCCAGGAACATAGTCAATAAAGCAATCTAATTGAGTGCCACTGGCTGCTGTTTATTGACAAAATAAGACCTGGGAATTAGGTGTGTCTCTGCTGCGCACCCCAAGCAGCCACCTTTCCAACGTCCCGACAGCTGTCCACTTTCAATCCATCAAAAGCCCATCCCGGTCCTCCAGGTGTCAACGGATAGTCATCTGACTGCAACTGAAATAAATATGCACTCAATTTGTGCATGAGAGAGATGGAAGCAGCAAGATGGGGAGGAGTGAGGGGCCGTTCACACAGAACGCATTTTGCATTCTGTTGCATTCCTTTTCCATTGTTTTTCTATGTAAACATGCACTAGATGGATGTGTTCGACCATTGCGTATGCACCTCATGTCTTTTGCAGTATCTCGTCCCTGACACAGCATTTTAAAAACACAGTCAATGAAAGAACTTTTAAAAAGTGGGCATCTAGGGAAGTTAAAGTTCAATTAAATGAATGCATTATATTTTAGTTTGATAATGTTTTTTTGTATTCAACAATTTGTATTTGAAGCAGATTTTATCGATAACCACTTTTTATGCAAGATATGCAAGTAAAATTTCCAACTTAAACTTAAATCTTGAATGCTTTCGGAGCACCGACTTGGCACATATTATTTTCAAGTTTTATGTGAAAAAACAATTTACAAAACATGTTTTACCCCAAAGCCATAAGCCGAGAATCTAAATAATTTGTGTTCCAAATTTGAGGTTGATATCTAAAAATTGTACTTCCCATTTATTTCCAATGTGACTATTTTAGACTGCAGGTCTTAAAGTGTGCCTATTTTTTAAATACCATTTAACCTTTTTGAACATGTGGTATCAGTGGTATGCAGAAGGCGGGTTATAGATGAGAAAAAAATAATGTACAGTATGTGGAAAATAATGCGTTTTTTTTAACCCTAAACCATAATTCATTACACCAAATACACAAAATAATGTTGTTTTTAGCAGCATCATATGACCTCTTTAAATTGCTTCAGTTTGCATAGGTTTGACACTTGTGCATTCCAAATCTGTGACTTCCAAAGGTTCCATTTCCTTTAGTATGCTACCTTAGTATGCTGCTCAATAGGTTTTGGAAGAAAGTGAATGTCTGTTTGTGTTTTCATGTATGTTAGCTGACCCTCATTTCTTTCTAAGCAGCTCTTTAGAACCAGAGGCAACACTGCATCCTCTTACAGAGCTGTGGTAGCTAATTGATTAATGCTGCCACTTATAAACACAATCTCAGCATTCCACAAGTGATAAGATTCCCTCGGCTCCATCACACAGCACCTGCCTAATGAGGGGACAAGAGAAACCACGGCCAAAACGAGGACAAGACGAGACGAGACGCCACCATCCCCTATCTGTCACCCTGAAAAGCTCTTATCAGCTCTCTTTTATTCTCCCAAATTAACTTTAATACTGAGATAAGCAGAGGGGGCTCACATCTGCATTGGCACTGTTAATTGACTGTTGTCACCTCACCGGAGTTGAGGAACAGAGCAGTAAAGAAGCGAAAACCTCTTCTTTTTTCCCTTCAACTCTACATCGCTCTGCTATTTCATCAGTCTTTTCACTTCTCCAACCTTATCTTCTTCCTGGCTCCTCGAGCCAAGGGCAGTCAGAGATGGCGGAATGATTGGGAATGGTCTGGGAGACAGAGAGACGATGTGGTTGCCATGTGAGCGCTTTTGACAGTGATGTACGAGCGAGTCTAGCTTCTGATAATTCGTCACTCACAGACACAGAGAGGTCCATTAATCAAACACAGCACAGTCAAGCTGCCGTCTCCACTAAAAACCCTCACGGCTGAGGTTTAGAAGTGTCTGCAGCAACCTGTGATGGTAGATCTGGTCTTTGTGGCGTGTTCAAGTTTCTACTGGTCATAAATCAGTGAAAACAAGTGTAGTTCCAATAGCTGAGCGCAGAGGCCTTGGCTAGCTCAACCAAAAATGAAAATGTGTTATTTACTCACTTCCAAGTTGTTCCAAACCTGTTTGAGTTTCTTTCTTCTTTTGAGCACAAAAGTGGATATTTTGAAGTATGTTGGTAACTGAACAATTGATGGTAGTCATTGACCTACATAGTATGAAAAAATAAAAATAAAAATAATTTATAATAATAAAAATGCAATGGACGTCAATGGCTGCCGTCAACTTTTTGGTTACCTACATTCTTAAAAAAAAAAAGATATAATTTGTGTTAACACAGGTTTGGAACAAGTGGAAGGTGAGTAAATGATAACATAATTTTTGTTTGTTTGTTTGTTTGTTTGAGTGCACTATACCATTAACATCTGCCTGGGATGACCAATCACAAGTATGCACATTTACCAAAGTGTAGTAAACAGTGTCACATGTCCGTAGTAAACAAGGGATGAAAATGTTTTATTTAAACCTGGGAAAAATATTTTGGCATGTTTATAGTATCATTATTATTTAATTTTATTATTTAAAGATTGTTACCACATTAGCATGTGTTCAGCATGTATATTAAACATATTTCAATTAAAGAGTTTCAAAACAATAATTACTGTTTGAATTATGTAATTAAATTGACAGAATTAGAAAGCTGAGACTTTGCGATTATATGGCATGCACATTTTGCTCATACATCAACAGCAAAAAATAAGGACTTGAAGATTGAATTTGGAATTAAGGAATCCATTTAAGTTCATCAAATTGATTATTGATTACAATTTATTAACTGACATTGACAACCCAGCCCTACCAGCCACTAATTGCATTTATTTACACAAACACTCTCGTTTCTCAAAATCTCTCACATTTTTCTGCAGTTTTCTTTCATCCAAAAAATGTGTTGACTTTACTTGAGGGACATGTTGTTTACTTGGTCTGTGACATCTGCACGATGACACAGATCAGCCCCTCGTTGAACTTGTTGAAAAGTTTCTTGCAAGTGCATCTGTCGACTGAAAACTTATAAAGAGAAAAGTAAGCTGAGTGCCTCATCTTTGGTAGAAAGAATATCTCTCTGTATTTGAGAAGATCTAAACCAATATGGCACATATATGTCAATGTAATTGCACTAATAGTTCTAGATTAGGTCATATTTCACACAACCCGCTTGAGGGTCGTCTTCTGTAATTAAATGTGATAAATGATCAGAGGAATGTGTTGAGATCTAAACAAGCATATTTTGCATCTACAGTTCTGAATGCTGAATGGCAGATTCCGCTGCCATATGTTCACACAACCGTCTGGTACCGCAGAGAAAAATATGTTTCCAGAGTCATTATTACTGAAGTAGTGATGCTATACTGAAGGCAGGCATGCATCTGAAGACCTTGGGTATTTCAAGCTCCAGTGCACAATTTACAGCAGTATTGAAAATGCATTTTAAATTCAATTTCTGAATTTTAATTAAGGTAATATATAGGATGTGGATTTTCATTCAAGAAAGCAGAATAATGCATTTTTTTATTTATTAGAAAAACATATATTTGCTTGACAAAGCCTTATTTGAAAGGCTTTAAAGATGGATGGATAGTCAGGCATAGCAACAGTTACTATGGAGGGTTCAATTCTGAACTTTGCACAACACTGTTAAACTCAAGAGTTTAAAAACTATCTAAGGAAAGAGACTCTTAACCAAATGTTCTGCTACAAGTCATTACCAGAACTCCCTGAAAAACAGCCCAACTCTTTTCCCCTGCGCAGGAATCTGTGCTCTTTGCCGTAGAGGATGATTTAGCCTAAAAGAGCACTGGAAATTTCTTCAGAGGCCTTGGGAGTGACTCGATCAGTCTGCTGCTGTCTCGTTGAGAATGCCAGCTCATTTCTCAGGCTCGACTCTGCGGTTGGAGCCTGTGTGCCATTCCTGGTTCATTCTTATGCACTTCCGTTGCCAAAGAGCTTGTCAGCTGTGATGAGGTAGAGCCTGAAGTATTCCTGGCCTCCATTTTTGCTCAGAAATTTCTCATGGTATTTGGCAAAGGGGTGGCAGGGAGGGAAGGAGGCAGGCTTGATTTGATGGACTCCATTCTCTGAAGAACTAAATTATACAGGAGCAGATAGCGCAAATGAACAGTGACGGCCACTTGGTTTCTCTGGGGCATCTGAGTGCTTTTTATTGCATGGGGGGTAAGCTAAGCGAAATGCAAGGAAGACTGCAGATGTTTGGAGACAAATGGAAATCACAGTTTGCAGGCAAGCTGCCCAACCTCTTCAGCTTATACTACTCTCCACTGTTTTAAAACTTTAGTTTCTTCATGAAGTATAGTTAGATAAAGTTTATATGGCAGTCTGGTTTTGTGTCTTCAATCTCCAGCTGCATGGAAAATCTGACCAACTAGCTGCAACCTGACTCATCTTTAAGGCATCAACGGTCAGACTGACCCTCCCTGGGAAATGAAATCAAAGGTATCTGCTTTTAACATCAGTGTCCTTCCAAGGTTGCAAGAAATTGTCTTTGTCCTTTAGATTCAGTTCATGATTCATTTATTGTTCCTTGCATGTTTGTGTGGTGTGGTTTTATGAAATAAAGAAAACTGTGAGTATGCACTATTTGTCCTTGGTTTGATGGGAAAATCATGGCTGCAATGAAGAACAGTTACTGTTGGAACTTATCGCCTTTCGCTGCTGTTGTTCTGGCTCAGATATCAAACTGCTGGATGTGGATTAAAGCCGTCTGTGGAGGAGACACATGCAATCTCCTGATTTTCTTTTAAAGCTGCCATTTTGTTCAGATTAACAAATAAAAGTGCATTTGCGGAAAGAGAGGGAACAAGAAAAAAAAAAAGATTACAGGCTAGTTAATGGGACAGAAATAGCAGCTTTTTGCTTTCCTTTTTTAGATATCAAGGCTGTGAAAACAGTCAGTGCTTCGAAACGTCAGTTACACAATATTTCTTTTTTTCAGCACCAATTACGTTTCTAATATGATGTATTTGCCCTATAATGAGTGACCAAAAATATCCCCACTAATGCGTAAAAAGGTCAAAATGAGTCATTTGAATCAATGGTTTTCTTTATAGAAATAATAACTAACTTTTAATAATTCAATAAATGTAAATTATGTATTTAAAAAAAAATGTAAAAACAATTAAATTATTATATAGATATATTTAATTATTATTATTATCTATGTACAATGAATCATTTGCCATCAAATTTAGCCTCATTTTGTCAACTTCTTGTAAATGACCATTTTACACAAATCAAATGATCACAAGATCTCCAGTGCTTTTTGAGAACAACTGCATTAACTTGAAATGTGCAGCAGATGTACTTTTCCGCTGTGCATGGGATTCATAGTGAAAGTCTTTTAAATACTGCGCAGCTGAGACTACAGCGCTGGCATTTTAAAAGTGGGGCTGAAGCTGCGCTGGTATTTGTACATGAGTTAACATGCTAAGTAGGCACTGCGGTAGCTTAGCGGTGAATATTCATGGTTGGCTCTTTGCCATGGTGATGGCTCTAAAATCCCATTTTCTGAAGCATCATTTCATTAAGAGAGCAAATAGCTGCTCTAAAATCCAAAATTATTTGTAATTCCGTCTCTCGTTTTGAACTAATTTCCATTGTCAGTGAAGAGGCAGGCTGGTGCATCTGACATGTGCAATCACAGACAGAGAGGAGCATGCATTGAGAAACTTCAACACTTTTGTATAAGTGTGTGTGTCTATGTGTGTTTTTGAGCCAATCTCATCAACAGAGCACATACTCGGCTGATTGGGCAAGGTGGTGCTAACTTGAATAGGTAATCAGGCTTTAAGCATATTAAAATGTGCTTTTTTATTTTTTTTATTTATCATTTAGCATCAGTTTAGCTGACATGACCCACTTTTCTGGCAAACAATCATCATATTTTTGGTGTTGTTTTGTTACAGTGTAATTGCCCATTCAAACTGCTATTTTAAGACCAAACTGAAGATCAGCTGGTAACATCAGCAGTGGACTGACCATGCAAGAGTTAATCCTACTAATGGTGAGCACCTTGCCTTCCAGCAAATCAGCCAGGACTAATGGCCGAACAATAGCACGTATAATTAATGTGCATGAGCCAGGCTGATAAAGGAGATCTAAACCTGGAGAAAGCTTTTTGTCCACATTTCCATTCATCTTTATAAACCTGCATGTAACCCCTAAAAGTATGCAGACTTCATGTCACTCACTAAGGTAATTAAAGTTTTGAATCCAGAATTTCGTTTTTTTCTTATATTTCATTTTCAGACTAAAGACCCACACGGTAGCATCAGCAGTGGACTGAAGGTGTGAGTGTTAATCCTACTAATGGTGAGCACCTTGCCTTTCAGCAAATCAGCTAGGACAAATGGCCGAACAATAGGACATCTAATTAATATTCAAGAGCCAGGCTGATAAGGTTAATAAAGGAGGTCTATAAAACCAGGAGAAAGCCATGAGTTTGCGTTACCATTAATCTCTATATAGATGTATGTACCCGCATGTATGCCTACTGCATTATTAAAGTTTTTAGTTTGTGTAATATAGTATTAGCTTTTTCCCCCCAGTGTTCCAGTTCATTTAGTCTTTAGTTTAGTTCCAATTTAAGTATTTTGTGTGGCCATAGCTAGTTAACTTGTAGCTAGTAATCATTTAAACAGCATTGTTAAATTTCTTAATATATATATATATATATATATATATATATATATATATATATATATATATATATATATATATATATATATATATATATATATATATATTTTTTTTTTTTTTTTTAAGAAATTATTGCTTCTATTCATCAATTCAACACATTAAATTGTAAACTGTGTAAAGTTACTGTAAAGAGTTTACTGTCATGAAATTCTATTTCAAATTAACATTTTGTACTATACTGTACAACAAAAGTATCCTATATGTAATGGCTGCTGAAAATTATTTTATATTACAAAAGAAAACAGTTATTTTTAATTTTAAAAAAACTTAAATAAAAATAAAATAAAAACTTTTTTAGAATTTTGAGTGCATTTCTGATCAAATAAATGCTTTAGTGACCATAATAGATAGAATTATTATTACTATTATTATTATTATTTATTTTTTTTCAATTCATATTGTTTGTGTATATGGCATGACTATAAATGAGCATATTAATCTGCAAATTAAGTGTTTAATCATTAAAATAAAATAATAATAATAGGTTCCAATGACAATTTCATGCAAATAAAACAAAAAGGGGCTTGTTTTTAATTTGGGGATCGGCTGTGGCATTTACAGCAGTACCTTTTGTTGTGATGAACAATTTGTGTCAACACTGTTCACTGTGACTCAGTCTGGCGCATCAGTCGCGTTGACACTTGGGAGAGATTAGAGGGTGTTCACACAGGACGTGTGCTCCCTTTCAAACAGCTAGACAGAGCGCAACTGAATGGAATGGAGCTCTTGAGATGCATTTTTTAAAGATGAGCTATTTTTAACCTGACACTTGCCAAATCATGGGCCTCGGGCCAAACATCTCCATCTGACACAACTATTTATAAAATATTAATCTGAATGGAAACTTCAGATGTTTAATAAAATAAGTTCACATGCATTTCATTTTTCAATTCAGTGAGTCAATTTAGAGCCTCTGCTATGAATTGGATTGAATGAAGTGGCTTCTCATCTAAAACAAGCTCATTGTAATGTGTTTATATAAACTTACAGAAGACTTCAACTATAACCCGTTGTGTCATTTCTCTTTTAGAAACAAACCTCTTTACCCCAGCATGAGAAGGCCATGCTAGATGAAACCAATCTCTTCTTTCTCACTCTCTGCGACAAAAGATGGATGTACCAGCAGACAAAACAGCAGCTCACTTGTCAATTTATGGACTCCAGGTATACTTCAAGATCCAGTTCCCTGTTTCTGTCATTAAATCTGTCCTGTTCTACACTCCATCCCTGCAACTTCCTCCCACAAACCTACAATAATTGGCACCACGAGATCTCTGGTCTTCCGCTTTCCTGGAGCTTCCCTATTTTTCCATTTCTTGCCTCCATGCAGTAGTAGCCATTGATATTTCCCTCAGTGTGACAAGTGGGGTTATTTTAAAATTCAAACTGGATTCAGCGGTGAGCCGGGCGATGACACTTTTTAATATCTGAGTGGAGTTGTATGGGAAATGTGAAGCAGACGGCCGGGGTGAGAATTCATTACCCGGCCCCTTCGCTCACCAGCGCCAGCTGCTGCCTCGCACATCCCATCTCAAAACCCAAATTGAACCCCACCCTCTGCATATATTCCAGCCCCATTACAATGTCAGATATCCAGTCCTGAGATGGCGCCCGCTGCTTATGCAATGTCAGTCACTAGACAACTTGCTTCAACAACTTGACCCCCATCTGCTCCCTCTTACCTTTTTATTCCTCTCCCAGGATTCATTGCTCATTCAGAACATGCTCTCGCCTACATATTTATTTGCAGATAGGCTGGTGAGCAAACCTGCCATGTCTCCTCGGAGGTGTGCTCCTCCTCATCTTAAATGTGATGTTGAGAGGCCTGAGGAGATGTTGATACTGTGATTGTCTGGTGGCTAACCGAGTGATCAGCACTGTGGGCTGGATGTTTGACACACTGTCTTTCATACATTATCACTCTCTTATCACCATTCTTCCCTTTCCAATTTTCAGCTAGGATGTTTTACTAAAATGACGGCAGGACACAGAGATTGAAGCATGTTTCACAAGTGATATGACAACTTATTGGCACCTATATGAATGAGCCATGAATAGCCTACAGTACGGACAGTTAACTAACACAAAGAATTGTCCATTCAGATTATTAATGCTAATAAATGTAACCCTAGAATGCATAAATGAGGCCAAATTGACCAGACAGCGTATTAATTTTGGGCTATTGTTCATTTGATTTTGAAATTTTCCCTTAATTGTATTTATTTTTAATAGTATATGTCTTGCTGCATTTATTTGATCAGAAGAATACAGTAAATAAATGGTAAAATATTATAATTTAAAACAACTGTTTTAACTGTATATATATATATATATATATATATATATATATATATATATATATATATATATATATATATATATATATGTGACATCCAGAAATCATTCTAATATGCTGATTCGGTGCTCAGCAAACAGTTTGTTTGTTTGTTTGTTTTTAGGATTCTTCAATGGGCTTCTTTTAAGATAAGTGTTTTTATTTGAAGTAGAAATCTTTTGTACTATTATGAAAGCATTTACTGTCACTTTTGATTAATTTATTGCATATTTGCTGAATAACAATTATTTCTTTAAGAAAAAAATCCTTCTACTGTAAACTCTTTATTATATAAAGATAAAACACAAGATATTTTTGATGAAAATCATTAACTCATTTTAATTCCCCCTTTTTTTAAAATCTATGTTGGGTTAATTTCTTCTTTATTTTACTGTATTGCTATTACCACCATTTTTTAAAAAGTGGTAAACCGCTTGAGGCAATGTGTTTTAGTGATATTCCCACAGTTAAGATGGTTTGTAATGCAATCTGTTGTGTCTGATTGCCTTAATATACATAGAACAAACACAACATCCTTTGGACAAAAGAGTAGCATATGACCTTTGATAGTGAGCAGTAATATAGAAACCAAAGTGATTAAAGCAATGTGATTTCAAGTTTAAACCAAACCGGAGTCTTTTTAGTTTCACAGAGTCCAGTGCATACATGTTCTCCTAGTCTCATTACTGTGCTTTACAATTTTTTCCTAATTTAACAGTCCCTCTCTGTCTAAACCATGGTGATACAGTACATTCAGGGGCAAGACCTATTTGTTCACTTATTCAGGGCTTTGACTAAAGATTTAATGAGTTTCCATAGTTGTCTTGAAAGGCAATCTTAGTGTAATTACAAAAAAAGAAATGGCTCAGAACTTGCTGTTCCTTGTATATATAAGCTTTTGTAAAAGCATGGAACTAGCAGGCTGTGCACAGCTCGAACTTGGACTGCACAGACATAATGTTCTGAGAAAATACCTTGTTCTGAAAAAAGTACTCATGGAGGAAAAGTTTCACAGTTTTGGTGAGTATTCCATGGAATTCTAATACAAAAAAAAAAAAAAAGAAGGGCAGTAAGACTTAAAAAAAGAATGGTCGATTCCTTAGAAAAAGTGTTTGTCAACATTATAGTGTATGGAAGGAAACTTTATAATAGTTGAGCATATAACATGAGCAACGGTCAAAGAAGAATCAATACAGCAGTAATGTTTCATTTCTAAATGAATCGATTGAGTGAATGAGTGATATTCTATAATTGACTCACTCAAAAAGTCACCTACAGGCATAACATTGTAACCTACAGAAAGAAAAAATAAATCCACATACTAATGACAATCTGTATGCAACAAATATAGTATGCAGACCTAACATGTGCATCAGACTTGGTAAATGTTGGCAAATGTGTTCCTGTAGCTCTATTGGTAGAGCATTGCGCTAACAAATGCCAAGTTGGGGGTTCAATTCCCCGGGAACACGTGATAGGTAAAAATTGATTGCCTGAATGCACTGTAAGTTGCTTTGGATAAAAGTGTCTGCTAAATGCATAATTTTACATATACATTTTAAATGATGATGCATATTAGTATATTCTATACCTCATATATACTACCTGATATATAGAAGCCTATCTGATTTTCTTAAACCTTGTTGCTTCAGCTCAAAGTCTTTATTATGATCAGAAAGTATTAAATGGCCTACAAATAATGTTAGAGTTAAGAATAAAGGTGAGATAATGCATTTGAAGCTACTCTACATCCCTTAAAGGTGCAACAGGAGATCTTGGGAAATGCTAACATTAGCCTGATAGCACTGAAAGCAAATTTCCCACTCTCCCTGCAATTGCCAACTAAGTGAGACATGCAAAATATGTGTGCAAGGACTGGAATTGGGAACCACTGGGCTACAAAATGTGTCATTCACCAGTGAGACTTAAAAATGTTAAAAGTACTACAATACCAGGAAGGTTGTTGATGTTTATCGCTCTGTCTACATAGAGTGCGTGAACGCGCTGATGACGTATCCTGACTGGACTTACATTTCTTGGTCCTACATCTTTCAGAGAATATATAAATACAGAAAAATAAATTTAGACCACTTAACTTAATGATTTCTATAGGGATGTGAAGAGTCTTTCAACCAGCATAATAAAAAATGTTTTTAATGAATCTTTGCTAATCGCCTTTCTTAATAATGTGCAAGTTAGCAAGTTTCACAATGAATGCTGCTAAAATTAACGGTCTTTCTTAGAGTGGTTCGGAAGAAAAGGGGCGGGGTCAGAAGAGCTCATTAAAGTTTAAAAGAAAATGCTACAAAACAGCTTGCTCTGAAAAGAGGTGTTTTTGACAGGGTAAAAAAAAATAAATGTTTTTTTTTTTTTTTTTTTTTTTTTACACTACCATTGAGAAATGATAACCAAGCTATGTTACAGACTTTTAAGACCCTAAAGAATCATTTCAACTTGTGGAAAATATTATGATATGTTGTGATTTTCTTGCCTGGAAATTGATGAAATTTTTGAGTCATATGGAGTCTATAGAGAATTTGTTGTTGTTATAACTATGCTTAGCTCTTAAATATTTTACCAGCTATAAAGTGCTTCTTCTTGTTGTTGAAATATATGTCTATAAAAATGTTTTTCTCTGTGAAAATGATTTCTCTATATCTCATACAATGATTAAAAAAAATTATTTCTGCTGGTTTTGGGCAGCTGAAAAAGTCAAGGAAAGTGGGAACCTTGACTGCTGTGTTGGTAAGTCTCTTTATAATACCTTGGCTTCCTTTGTTGCTGACTCTTTGTTATCTTCTCGTTTCACCCTTATTTTGTAATAAAGAGCTGCAAATTGGGTTCTGCATCCCCGCTTTGAGCCTATTGTTACACCTGCAATATGATGCATTGCTGTATTTACTGTGGAACACAAGAGCAATAATCACCCGGCCCACACACCCCAATGAGAGGTGCTGCTCTTTACGGGTTCTGCCTCATTAATTCATTCAGTGCTCTAATTTTGGCTTTTTTCTATTAAGTAAGATTGCACTAAACAATTACGGCTGCCAGTGTTTTAATCCACTCCATGCTCAGGGCTTGTTAATTTGTTTCTCAGCACAGATTCCTTGTCTTTGAAGAACTTCCATAATCGGTTTCGACACATTTTTTGGCCCAGGAATGTGGCTTAATGGTATGTTGTGATAGAGCAGTTTCTCTTGGCTCTTAAACAAGGCTGGTATGACTCCTTCAGCCCTCTGAAGCTGTTGTTAAATCACTTGTTAAAACACAGTGTACTTTTTGTCTCTATTTTTGTAAGCCGGGGACAATCTTTTCCTCTTGACCTGTCACGTATGGGCCTCTAAACCCTAATTAATGTAGGAAGCCCAGCTGCTTTGTCACTTATTATGTCTCTACTTAGAAACTGAGACTGTGTGCCACCTGCTTTTATGTTCTGATTCACATGTAAAGAAACAATATTGTGCAGTAGAGATAGGAATCATAAGGAATTTAATACAGTACATTTTGAAAAAGAAAATGTAAAAACGTAAAAAGATCATTTACAATTTGTTTATTATATTTGTAAATAAGTAACTCTTTTATATGTATTGCACTCCCAGCTCTGTTTCTATGAGGTAATTTTAGACTTTATTATACACAAACCAGAGTAAATGTAATACTTTAAGTGCGTACATTGGAAATGACATGTTGAGTCAGATTAATTCAGAGTTATCCATGAGTATTTTTATAAATAGAACCTCCTCCAAAAAAGTGATTCCTTCGGAAATCAGTCTACACTCGTTGCACTGTGTGATTCTGAATTTATACACACACACATACATACAGCATATAGAATAGAAAGAAAAAAACCTCATTTAGAGTCATTCATTTGGGAATGTAATTCAACTGATCACAGTGCGTGTTCCTAAATCACGAAATAACCAGAAGAGTCATTTAATCAGGAATCTAACTACACTGGTTGTGCTGTGTTTTTGAATCACCAAAAATAATTTATTCATAAGAGTCATTCATTTAGGAAACAAAGTACACTGGTGACACTGCATGTTCACAGTGGCTCCTTAAAGTAATCTGTTTAGAAGCTTAACTGATCATGTGATTGTTGCTGATTCATCAAAAAGAACCATCTTTTTTTGGGAATCCAGCTATACTGAGTGACTAGTTCCCAACCCATCTGCGCCAGTAACATGTACCTATCTGGGTGTAATCTATGGAGCTGTCATACAAACACTAGGGTTCTGGTTGGTCGCCAGTCCAATCTGGTAGCAAATTCACTGATACACGGTGCACACCCAAACACACATTCATAGATAGGCATGCACATGATGTGTACATTCAACACACAGACACCATCAATATGCATCAGTCCAGGTGTCTTGCTCTGCTGGTCAAAGTTTAATGAACATTGACACCACGTTGAGATGGATGCGGGCCAGGCCTGTTGGTATTTTAAACATGAAACATACTGTAGAGTGCCACAACAAAACCCAGAAGCTCATTACAGTCCTGAAGCAACTGTTAATATGACTGCGGGAATACACTATCGGCTTATTGCTAAAGTACACTAAAAACTGGCAGTACTGTGGCATGAGTGATGTTTGTATCAATATTTATGTTGTTGTCAATAGTTTCTACAGTCTCAACAGATTACAGATTGAATTCACAATAAATAGAAGCTGTTAATTTTCACTTGGCAAATGGGGAATTCTGCCAGTACAACTCTGTGCGGTATATTTACTTGATAGACAGCCTGGCAATGACTGCATTAATAGAAACTAACAACAATGCTTGTAACTTTTCACAAGCTGTAACTTTTAAATAGCCTGAACGTCACTGTAATTCAAACCTGACTGGAAATGTGTTCCCCATGGGAATTTATAAGCTGGCCTACTCGCAAATGTTATGACTTATAGCAAACCCATGCAAATGGACGACCCAGTTGGTCTATTGTATGTACATGCTCATAAAAGCCTCTGACAGCCACTCTAATTTTAACTCCCGACTCAAAGATCAGCGAAATTTAAAGTGTTTGGGGAGCCATGCTGTAATTTGGCCAGAACGTTCGGATGAAATAAACAGCGTGCCATTGCATCAAGGGCAACCGGAATGACTACACGCTTGTCCAGGTGGGAAATAACCTCAGGCACACAATTCAAATTTAAAACTCAGCAGGTTCACAGAGATGAAGCTGGAAATCTGACAGTAAATCTGCCCTGTTTTGGGACCCAGCCAGAGATCAATATCTGCAGCGGGATGGGGGACACTCGGGAGGAGGCGGGATTATTCAGTTTGGTTGATGGCTTTCCAGCTCGGTGATGGCAAGTAATTTGTGGTGATTCAATGTGTAACCTGCTACCAATTAGAAATGACCGGAAAACTGGGCTTGGATATAGTTTAGTCCACCATGAGTTTGGTATGCTTGAAAATGCAATAGACAATGGGCACGACTGATCAAATAATTTTCAGAAATCCACTATGCAGAGATATAGTGCTTAAGGAATGGGGTTTGGATAGGCACATTGATCTAAAATAACATGTCATTTGTATCAATTTGTGCAAGAGCCTGTGCTACTCCCTACTGTCTTTGTGATTCATTTGCTTGTTTAATCCTATACAGCTATTTTATCCTACCTTACACATGTCCTGAACAAATTATTCTGATGAGCGATTTTGATGGCTGTTTTTAATTAATCAAATGCATGTAGTGCTTGCAGTTACATTTAATCACTAATAAAAATTTTATTAATCAAAAACATACTCCATGTCTAGTAATTAATTACATTTACATGTAATTAAAGATGAAAACATAAACTTTTATTCCATAAGGATGCATTACATTGATAAAAAATGACAAGAAAAAAAGCATGAAAAAAAGCATAATGTTACTAATAAATAAATGAATGCCATTTTACAATATTACAATATTATATATATATATATATATATATATATATATATATATATATATATATATATATATATATATATATATATATATTTTTTTTTTTGCAATGTTACATCTTACAAGATTACTTTTAATGTATTTTATGAAATAAATGTAGCCTAGCTGAGAATGAGACTTGTGTCTGATTGCTTGATTAATTGATTGATTGCTTGATTGATTGATCAACTGATTGATTGATTGATTGTATATATAATGGCAATCTAGGGAATACTAGGGAATTGAAATTGTTTTTCTTTTTTCCCCAAACATAAATTATAATATTACGAGAGAATTGTTAAGGGTTGGTTCACCCAAAAATGAAAAATCTGTCATTAATTACTCACCCTCATGTCATTCCAAACCCATACGACCTTCATTCATCTTCGAAATACAAATTAAGGTATTTTTTATTAAATCTTAGAGATCTCTGACCCTCAGTAGACAGCAATGATATTACCACAATCAACACACAGAAACATAGCAAGGACATCGGTTAAATAGTCCATGTGACATCAGGGGTTCAACTGTAATTTTACGAAGCTACAAGAGTAGATTTTGTGAACAAAGAAAACAATAATAACAATTTATTCAGCAATTCTTCTCCCTGAGTTACTGTCTTTCACAATTTTGGAGAGTACCCCAGAATGTAAGCATGCGTGCACTGTCTACTAAACATAAACAAAGACAATTACATAAAATTAGGATTGAACCCCTGATGGCACATGGACTATTTTACCAATGTCCTTGCTATGTTTTCGTGCGTTGATTGTGGTAATATCATTGCTGTCTATGGAGGGTCAGAGAGCTCTCAGATTTCATCAAAAATAACTTAAGTTGTGTTCCGAGGATGAACGATGTTGTTACGGGTTTGTAACAACATGAGGGTGAGTAATTAATAACAGAATTGAACTATCCCTTTAATGGAACTAATGAGAAACTGGAATTTTTATGATAACAATTCTTTATGATTCCCAACCTTTCTGAAGTTACATCTTTGTTGTCTTTTGCTTACCTTATCCAATACGTCCATTACAGGAGAACCTTCCAAGGACGTCTTGACAGACTTGCAATCAAAAGAGTTAAATTTTTTTTCATGTTCAGTGTCCTATTCTGAAAGGCATGACAACAGTCGTCTGTCATGTTGATGTTACGGCATCTGACGGCATGTCACTGCTTTGTTCCTCTGTTATATTCTGCAATATCAGAGTTATGGAACATCAAAAGAAAAACCTAACAAGCTTTTTCACTCCCACATCATCTTGTGTTTGGGTTCACAGCCACAAGAGGAACAGGAGCCAAAGCTCAGCATGGTGTGAGAAGGTTGCCCTCAGGCAAGCGTGAGACTGGCCTTGGTAATTGGCACCGGTGAATGAGAGGGTCCTGGCACGACTCTGAAAACCAGAGGTGAGACTAACCCCTGTGGATCTCAGTACTGCCCTTGAGAGGTTTTTCCTAGGGGCATTATTAGCTTCCTCCATGAGACTGCAAAAGCTTTGAACACGGTTAAATATGAACTGTGTAGCCACAGCCACGGCATTTTTCTTTCTTTCTTTCTTTCTTTCTTTCTTTTTAAGGTGATTTAAGCAAGTGATGAACAGGCTACATCATAAATATGCTTCTCATTTATGAGGAGAATCTGACTCTGATCGTCAGTGGCACAGCACAGATTCTCAGATCTTTCTTTACTGCACATAGAGAACGATTTGACTGAAAACTATCAGAAGGGCAGAGATTTGGAAAAATTTGGAAAAAGAGGTGTCTTTTCTGCTTTAAGTATGTTTTTTTAATGTTGAATATAATTTATGAATATATGAAATGTAGAAAATATATTAAAAATTCTGCCATTGGGTGCTAATGAGATAAGGAAGCAAGCTAAAACAAACAAAAATGATAGCTTGGAATCTTGGTCAGGATATAGTGTGCGTTAACCAAACACATGTATCCAAAGTTTTTAAGACATGTTCAGTTCATTTGGTCCTTGGGAATAGAATACATTGCCAGGACAATGCTAGTGTCGTACTCTACCAATTGAGCTACAGGAACACAAATTGAAATGCCATGCCTCCAACCAACTTGTTCCATTAAGACTTTCAAGTAAACAGATTTATAACCAAGTCCCAAGTCACACTTGTGTATAGTTTTCATCTGCACACTATCACACAGGGATTTAAAAAAGACTCTGAGATGTCTCTAGAGCTTTTATGAGGAAGATGGTATTCATGCAAATCTATCTGTATTTGCTTTTTAAGTACAGACTTGTTTTGTCTCTACAGGGAGGATCCCACAGTAGTCTCATTTTGTTTCTCTCCCCTGGGCACTGGAAAAGTCTTGCTGTATGCACTTCGCTCAGCTTCAGGCAGAGGTGTTAATAGAGCCTCTTGTGGATCAGCGTCTCTCCAGTCTACACTATCATTAGCCCTGGGGTGGGCCAGAGGGAAAGAGAGGGACTGTGGCACATCTCTTGTCATTTACCCTGTTTTTTTTTGTTGTTTTTTTATCTCTCTCTCTCACTCGTGTGTTCTCTGTTTATGAGTCATTATTCCCCATCCACAGACACATAGCTGGAGTGACAGTTGCTGTATGGGCATGTACAGCATATGTTCAATAAAATATTTTCACCCAACATATCATTCTTCAATTGGTGTTCACTCAAGCCATCTGCTTTCTCTTACTTCTCACTTTCCTGTTTTATCTGCATCCTACTATTGAATTCATTCCACTCTTCCATTATTCATATTTGAAATGCCTTTGGTAGACTTTACTTTGTTATTCCTACTGGCATGTTTATTAATGGGATATTATGGGATGAATTTAGACCATGTGTAGAAAATTTATGGAAGAATTACAACATTTTTAATGTATACTCAGGAATAATGTTGACAAGACGTTGTGTAGATTTCAGTCTTTTACTATTTAAGAGCAGTGATTTTTCCTTTTTATTGAAAAAAAAAAAAAAAAAACCTGTGGGGGGGTGTTGTCAAAATGGGTGCTGTGTTAACTGAAACTTGCTTCGAAAGAACATTTTAATTAACATTTCTCTCATTCAACAGGTTTGTGAGTGTGGACTTCAATGATGTTATTCAGCAGCTGTAATTTAAGGAAAAAGGTATAATCAAAAACATACTTCCTCCTTCAGACACACAAACTCTGTAAATCCATAGAGCACTGATATCATCTAAACTACAGCAAGAATAATTCAGTCACTGAGTGATTAAATTCAAACCGATTGACTTTGCAAAGTGTCACAGTTGCAGAATTGATGAAACCTCCATCAATGGATTGAATACTCACTTCTGAGTCACTGCCGGCCCAGAAGCCAATCACCTGAGTGCTTTTTGCCCTAGCAGGCAATTCCACAAGAGTATTCAGATCAATTTACCAGAGCAATGGCTTTGTCTGGGTTTTGTATGCATCTTAAATTTTTCACCCTCAAGCAGCAGCGCTGCTCCAGATTTACAGTTTCTGTACTAAGAGGCAAATCCAAAATTGGACCGAATCACCACTGACCCTGATTCTACCTCTCTCTCTTTCTGTCTTTATTTCTCTCAACATTTATCAGTTTTAATAAAAATGAAATCTCAGACTATCTGGGGAGTAGATGTTAAGATGGCATTGGGATGCTGGCAAGATCACAGACAGAATGATAAAAGGGTCTTTCCTAAATAGGATTTCTTGGGCACTGTGGTGGCCAAGAAAACTTGTTGGTAATGAGAGCAGTTAGACGCAGAGTTAAGAAGGAATTTCTGTAAACTAGAACTGTAACCAAAGACACTGAGGGCAACAGGTCCTTTGAATATTTAGATTTGTGGATGATTGATGGATTTTCAATGACTGATTCTTAAAGTTTTACCTTCCTTCTCTGTCCATCCTATTTGGATGTTGTATCCAATTGGATATTGTAAAACGATTTATTATTATTATTATTATTATTTATTTTTTTATTTTTATTTTTATTTTTTTATTATTTTTTTTGCATTTCTTCAACTAGGGTAAAAAAAAAGTCTGATCTGGCAACTAAAATCTTTGGGCTCAAATCCTGCCAGATATCATCATGATTAAAAAGTATGTTCATCTGAAAGTTTTTGGAAAATAAATTGTGGATTTTAACCCTCAAAATGTAATTATAAGTAACAAATTCACAGTGGGTTTTAATGCTTTTGTGGAAAGTTGCATTTCACCAACAGGATACATATGACAAAACTTTATGATGAACCAATATAATAAAATATTGTGCATTTTCATATCTGGAGAATTTTCTCAATTCACTCTTCAATTTGACCCTGCATATTTGTTTTTGCTCTTTGCATTTGCACACGTGGCACCAATTAATTTTAAGAAAAATGCTTTAAGCAGAAGAAACAAATTCATATGGGCTCAGAGCAACATAAGAGTGATTAAATAATGACAGAATTTTCAATTTCATTAACCACTAAAGCTTCAAAAGAATGGGAAATCTCAAGTTCATGTATATATTCATAGAGACAGAGCATGGAAATTGGCTATATCTTGTCTCATTTGTGGTGTATCCTGTGTGATTCATATCATGCACATAGCACACAGTAAAACCAAAAAGAGCAAGAGTCAAAATAATGCATGCGACTATTCAGTTTTACAGTAATATTCAGTAATTCACAAGAAAGATGACTTTGAGATGCACCGCTCAATTGCGCCAGCGTCCACCGAGCTTCAAACAGCGGACTACTTTAAGCATAGCATGAATGTTTGGGTGTTATAAACAGACTCAGACTGGACGCAAATGGGCACCGCTAGATCTCTGATTCATGTCTGATTCCAGGCTGAATTGATTACAGCAGCTGTCTGATTGCTGACCGTCCATCTGCTGCAGCCAATCTAAATTGCAACTCCTCTGAGGGTCTCACAGCCCCTCCCTGTTCCAGTCCAGCCCTGATAAATCAAATTTCACCCCGTGATTCAGCCCTCACTCTCCTCTGCCATGCCAACACAGGAAACGACTCACCATCTCTGGGGCAATTTCCCCAGAGATTGAATTGAAGTGATTAAGTGCCAGGCATGGCATGCAGGACTCGTGACTGTGGCGATGAATGTTTGTGAAGTCATGGAAAACAGAGAACGTTATTTGTGGGCATGAAAATAAAAGTCAAACTGATTTGAATAAAAAAGATGTATGATGTAATTTTTGGGTGCACAATGTATATTTGTTTTTGTGTGCTTTATTGCTGGTTGCCTTTGAAACTTTTTCAACCTCTGGAGAGTTCTGATGTTATGAAGCTGAACAGAAATGTGGAGGGAAGAAAATTTGGGACAACTTGGGATTTTAGATTCTTTTGAAATTCTGTCATCATTTTCTCACCCTCATAAAATTAGAGAACGGTATGAGTTTTTCTCTGTGCAGTTACAGTGAGGAGGATTGGTGATTTCAAGTCTTGTGCATTATATAAAGTCTTATAATTCTGACAAACAAACCAGAATAAATTGTCCTTTGCTTATAATCTTCATGTAATGTGAATTTTCAATGAAGAGATCAGTCAGATTTGCGAATGGATAATTTTTACAGACTTTGTTTACTGAATCAACTGATTCATTAAAAATATATATTTTTTTAAATCATTAAAGGTCCCGTTTTACGCGCTTTTTTGAAGCTTTGATTGTGTTTACAGTGTGCAATATAACATGTGTTCATGTTTCGCGTGTAAAAAAATAGTATTTTTCACACAATTCACGTATCTGTATACCGCTGTTTTCACTGTCATAAAAACGGGCTGATGACTTCCTTGTTCTATAAAGTCCCTCCTTCAGAAAAACGTAACGAGTTCTGATTGGGCCAGCGGTTCCTGTGTTGTGATTCGACAGCAGCTTACAGCACACTGCCCTCCTGCAAACGCTAGTTCTGGAGTAGTTTTGAGAAGCAAGTGGGCAGGAGTGTGTGCTGGAGATGTATTTATAGTCACAGGTGCATTTTTACTGACGAGATACGCATGAAAATCGCATTCGTTTTTTTGCACAGTCCTAACATCTAGTTAACAAAGCTAAACACTGTTGCCCTTTGTGTAATAAGTTACAGAAAACTGTTAAATGCACCAACTTTAATAATAAAATACACTTACTGGTTGTGGTCCATAAACAACACCTTCTCCAGACAAAGAGGGAACTGCTCCATCTTTCAAGAATAATCTTTGTGCAAATCCGGCATTAAACTGATTGAGATTGAGAAAGTTGTCCTCAGCAAAATGAGCTGCACATAGTTTTACATGTGCATTATAATTTTCCAGAACCGAGTTAAACATAAATTGTAATCATTAATCTCCAAGTACAGCATCCCTGGGAAGCCCAAACAAAAGTGATTGGACTCAGAGATGAAAATAACAGCGTTTTGCCGACATGGCGACAAACACAAACTCAGCTCTTCCTTCTCCGTTGGAGCGCAACAAGGCCACGCCCCCTTTTTGTGAATTCATGTGGACGGAGGTTAGTCAAAAAACTGTTTTAGTGATGTCATTACTGCAGGAACTAGAGGGATGTAGTCCAAATGGGTCGTTTTTTTGTAGGTGAATTCTGTTAAATCAAATATCTCACTTGGCATTGAACTTTGAGCTTTATAATTTTACAGATATTATTTATACTCTAACAACAACATTACACACTAACTAAAGTTTGAAACATGGAATCACGTAGAAGGGGACCTTTAATGAATCAGACACTTTTTTATGAACACTGTTTTATGAACACATTTTCAGTGGGTAATTGCTTAAACTGTGTCCTGTTTGTCACGCATAAATATAATATTACTGCAGACAGATAAAAAAGTCATATGAACCACTTTTATGAATCTTTTTTTTTTTTATTATTATTATTATAATCATTCAGGAGAAGCTATTTTCCTCATCTACTTTCTATTTTTAAAATAGTGTCTACTGCCTTGAAATGACATGAGGGTCAGTAAATAATAAAAGTTGAAATTTTTGCCAGCTCTTTTCTTCACATGAATCCAGCAAACCTACTACTGTCAGTATTTCATTTGAGGTGAAACATCACAAACAAGTTTCATACCTGTTCAAGCACACGTGGTGATGATACTCTTGCACACACTTTCTCAAATCCTTGATTGGACTGAACTCAAAAACTTGATCAGTCTGATTCATGAATGGATCATTTGGACTGATTCAACCGATTCATTAGAACGGATCACATTCAAAAGAACAGTTCATTCATAAATCAGACACAGTTACGTGCCTCATGAACACACACACAAAAAAAAGAGTTAGAACTTTTTTTCAGTTATTAACAACTTAAATTTTAGCTTGCTTCTCAAACAAATATATTATTTAACTTTAGAGTAGTATAAGCAGACAAGTCCGATGAACTATTTTATGATTCTTTTTATTGTGTAGCAGCTCTGGATCTCATTTACTTTAAATTTTTTAAACATGTCTAAGATATTTTTCAAAACTCATTTTATGTTCCAAAGAGGAAATATAATCATATAGGTTTGACGACATGAGGGTGAGTAAATAATCCAAGTTTATAGATGTCTGTTTTCTTCACATAAACACGCAGTATCTCTCAAACCTGCCCACTATTCCTGTCAATATATCATTCGAAGTGAAAAATCACAAATGAGTTTCATACCTCCTCAAGCATGTTCGTACTCTCGCAAACACTTCCTCTCTTGTGAAGATGTATTCACACACCTAGCCCCGCTTTGAGTTGTGACAGGTGAGGAGAAGAAGTGTAACATTTCTTCTGCAGACGATCACCTTAGTGCCACATATTAGGCATTGCTGAGGGGGGGATCTGAGGGTGCTGTTGGGTATGAAGCAGGAACATGACTCACATATGTCTAAACTTATGTGATTTCTACTGTTTGTTCAACCAGGTGTGAGGCTATATGCTTCACATATAAAACCTTATTACCGTGATTTACTCAAAGCATTCATCAATACACAACTCCAGTGTGAGACTTAAGGTTTCTCAGTATATGCTTGGTGCAATAAAACGTTACGAAAAACAAATATATATATATATATATATATATATATATATATATATATATATATATATATATATATATATATATATATATATTTATATTTCTTGTGCAGGCAGAAATGCTGCATTTGAAAGAAAACTTTTGTGCAGTGTCAAAGGACATTCTGTGGGTGAAGGAGTGAACTTTGATATTGGATATTTTCCAGTGGGCCAAAATGGTAGAGGTCTTGTTTTCTAATTTTAACAGGACTTCAGAGTCAAGTTATTGGTTCACAAAAAGTCATGGTGGTGTGAGACTGCCGACTGCAAACAGATTTACTGCATGACTGTGAACTGAGACATTCTGTAGTGTTGTCTGAACTCTAGACGAGTGTAATTCCCCTTAGAGAACACTTTTATAGCAATAATGTACCGCCAATTTATACTTTCAGTTGACTTTTAAATTAACTGATAATCTTGCCTTCTATAGTTGCTTTTAAATGTCATTCATCCATTCATTCATTCATTCATTCATTCATTCATTCATTCATTCATTCATTCATTCATTCATTCATTCATGTGTTTAATGTAATTATTTTTATTTGTTTATTTACCTTCTTGTCTCACATAATCATATATCAACAATGTACCATTTTGGCCTACTAATAGAAAAAAATACACTTCCCGTCCATCGGTTCATTTTTTATTTTATTTCCTTTTATTTCCTTTTATTTCCTATCTATCTATCTATCTATCTATCTATCTATCTATCTATCTATCTATCTATCTATCTATCTATCTATCTATCTATCTATCTATCTATCTATCTATCTATCTGTCTGTCTGTCTGTCTGTCTGTCTGTCTGTCTGTCTGTCTGTCTGTCTGTCTGTCTGTCTATCTATCTATCTATCTATCTATCTATCTATTTCTAAGCTAAGGGGAAAATCTGGATGTTACACATATTCCAATCTTTCTGCCATCCACTTTAGATAGTGATAAACACTAGCACCCATCCTCCAATGGTGTCTGCACACTTCAAGTATCACCTCCTTTGATCTATGAGCTAAAAATCATTATATCATCTGCAGCATTACAGAAACCATTCCTCGTTAAGGGATTGTGGGGCGAGAGGTCAGTCCCTGGTATTTACCTTCTTCAAACACCCTAGTCAGCGCGAAGAGCCCTGGAAAGATCACTGAGGGGGTCAAAAGAGCAGAAATCCCATCATGCCATGCAAAAAATCTATTTGATACCACCATTTCTCCATGTTAAATTAAACATTCGGTACCTGGCGGGCTTACCTGTCAAACGGCTCCTGACTCGCTCATCCATTATAAACACATTGTCAGTCGATCAATCCGAACAGCTGCTACTGTAATAGTCCTCTGCCAAAATTATAAGGAAGTTGTGGATGTTTTGTTGTTCATTTAATATGGTGAGGGTTTGGGGAATATCACTTTCAGATGTCTCTGCCGTTCTCTTCTCAAATATTGATCGCGCTCTGTCATGACCGGAGCAGCTGTGATGGGCTCATAAGCTTCATTCTGTCATTTTTTTTCGTCTGCAGGTGAGATGAATTTGTGATGCCCGAGGCAGCTTGTTTTAATTACACCCTATATATACGCTCCATTGAATTACAATGGCAGTTCTTTAATTACACAATTCATCAAATTCTAAGTACAGAAAAGTTACATTTTAAAGAGAAAACGTGCTGCCAACCTATTTAAATATTCAAACTGGGAAAACTCATTGACAAAGGCCTTACATTAAAAAAAATAAATAAGTGAAATAAATGAAACGCACAATTTTATGAACTAGAGAGCTGCATGAAATGGCATTTGAAATCATGATTGTGACAGTTGTGGTTTGATTTGGATTTCATTTTGGTTTTTAAAGATGCCTTGCAGTAACATCATAAAATGCCCTACTTCACAGCTCTCGAACAGATCTGAGATGATCTCTGTGTGCCAATGCAGTCAGAAAGCCATTTATACTTTTCATCTTTTCTCATCTTAAAATAAATTCTTAAACCCTTTTTATCATGATGGTTGTTTTTGATGGTACTCAAGTTTTTCTTTTTGTTTCTTTTTGTTTTGTTTTGTTTTTTTGGACAAGATTTTGTCAGGAAAAAAATGGATAAACTAGGGACAAAATGTGTTTTACTCCAGCCAAGAACAAAATAATTTGTTCTCATACAATTGTAACATTTCTTGGTCAGATAAATTGCCACCGGTGCTTCAACAATTTGTCAGTTTGCTTTGTATGACATGTCACGTTGCTGAAACACTTGCTGCTGTTTTTCTAAATCTTTTTTGTCACTCTACTCTAAAAGCAGCCTTAGTTCCAGACACTATGAGCAGGGATGGGATTTTTCTGTATTTATATGGATTTCTCTATTTTCCGACCTGAAGTATGACCTACGTGAACTGCGTAAATCTCGTGTGTGATCGTTGAAAATATCTGGTGCCAACAAAAGTGAAGTTCTAAGGTCTTTCCAAAATAAATATTTGACAGCAAAGCAATTAAGAGATGCATATTAATATTATTGACACAATGTTGTATCTGTACTAAAGCTGTACTTTTTATATTAGTAGTAAATACAGTAATTGTATTTTGATAATTGTAATATACTTATTTATTGGTTTACTTTTAATTTATTAATTATGCTTATTTTATTATTATTATTATTATTATTATTATTATTATTATTATTATTATTATTATTATTATTATTGTGACTTACAGTATACAATAGCATTCCTGCAACAGTCATATTTTTATTTATTGGTTTACATTTTATTTAAATAATAATGCTACTAATAATAATTCATTTAAACGTTGCTGCATGGCTGAAGTTAAGATCTCATAGGAGCTAAATGTTAACAATCTTTACTTAATTCACTGCATTAAAGTGATATTGAAGTATGAGACCTTTTTTTCAGCCTTTCCACACTTATTTTGGCTCAAGTGGCCACGGGTTGAAAGAAAAAAAAATCACCTCAGAGTAAAGCAAAACCAGTCTCTCTCTCTCTTTCTCTTCCCCTCCCTCCCTCTCTCTCTCTCTCTCTCTCTTATATGGTTATTGTTATTCTCACATCCAAAGGCAAGTCATCAGCATTTTTCATTAATATGAGTAATTACTGAAAAAAGATTTTGTGGCAGGCGAGCGAGGCCTTTCAAATGTCACCTCTTTTAAATTAGTCTGACAACAAAGCTGGAAAATGGCAGCGCTATAATGATCCGATTTTAATTGCTCAGAATCAAACAGTGAGCCACCAATTACCATTGGGTCTCATTGTTGAGGTTGTTCAGGCCTCAGCTGTGGCTTTTAAATAAAGCTGAACCTAGGCCGGCCGCCTCTACATCAGAAGGCCATTTCGAATGTGAGCTTGCCATGCGACACAAAAGCCCTGAAAAGGAGCATATGGAGAGAACACGCTGCGTTCGGTTGTGAACTTCGGCGAACTCACAAAAGCAAGTCTTTCCTAAAGACTTCAGTGTGATCTGGTTCAGAGGCGGAAAGCCGAAATCGTTTTCTCCCTTCCTGACCCGTCCGTGCCTGGGGATCTGAGATAGGAATGACCTCTAACTCGCACAATGTGACGGCACAGAAGTGTCATTGACTGGAAAAGTGGATTAATTTTCTCGCAAATTGACTGTTAATTCCTCTCTTATCTCTGCCGCTGATTGGCTTAGAATGACTGCTGAGCTCCTCTGTTTCCCAGTGGCATCTAGCGTGTCTCAGATGTCCTGCTGATTGGGTCATTCTTGCAGTTGGGACGGGTGCTCTCTTGCCCCACAGAATTGCACTGGCCCGCTGAGATATGAACTCTGTCCACAGTCCTGTTTTTAACCTTCAGAGGGTTCTGAACACCAACACCCCATCCTCTGGCTTATGTAATTATGCCATAGCAGTACAGAAATTACACCAACCTAATTAATTAGTCACTGTTTATGAGTGTTAGTCACAGTTCCTCTGCATGTGGACGCTATAAAAGCACCACTGTGGTTGCCAGCGCAGAGTTTGAACACAGTCCACTGATGGTCATTAGAAAGAAATACAATTCAGTCATTCTCATTTTGTTTCAGAAACATTTGCACCCTTTTTATGTTCATAGAACACATATTTTCCTTGGTGCTATTTCTGTCAAATGAAAGCGAGTGTAGATGATATCTTCTCAGATACAAAAATGATGGTAAAAATGTTCTGAAAGTGATTCAATCTTAGTGTTCAGAACAGACAAAAAATACTATTTAGATGTGCAAATTGACAAAAGGGTTTGTTCCATTTGCCGCAAATTGACTGCAAAATGTGCTTTTTAGGGCGTTATGTTATCATAAGTTAGATTCTAATCTGAAGGGAATATACTGTATGTGTGCTGTGTGCCACTATAAACATCATTGGGGACAAGGGAACATCAATACAATCACTTAATAGTAAATGGAGAGGGAAATTTACCCACCAGTCATTGCAAATTAGTGAGTTTTGATAGCTTTGAAACCATAGCTTTTTTTTTTTGCTTATTGTGCTAATTACATATATATATATATATATATATATATATATATATATATATATATATATATATATATATATATATATATATATATATATAAATTGAAATCATCTTGAAGCAATTAATTAAAGAGAAACAGTCATTTTGTGTTTCACAGAAGCAATAAAGTCATGCAGATTTAGAACATGTGAGAATTTTCACTTTTATTAGAATAAACTGTTTATTAATTTTATGGTCTGTGGGGTAAAGAAAATATTGGCATCATATAGATCATCTAATCGAACCATATATGGGTCAGGGTTAGATATTATATATTAGAAAGTATATATTATATATTTATATTTTACAGACTGGTTGATGAGCCGCAGTATCCCAGCAGTCTTTTCCATATTTTCACAATCGATTAGCACATGTTGATAGAGTGGTAAACACTTTTCCTCTAATTCACAAGATGAGTCTTGTATGTGAAGAATAGTGAGAACAAAAAAAAAAAACTGAAAGTCAGCTAGAGAGATGATGTGAAAGAAAAAGAGAGACTGAACTATTTGAAAGCCTCTTCATTTCCACACTTAGAAAAAAAAAGTAATAATAATAATAATAATATATAAATAATTATATATAAATATAGTATATTAAATATATATATATATATATATATATATATATATATATATATATATATATATATATATATATATATATATATATATATATATATATATATATATACGAGTCCCTCGTTACTTCCACTAAGACCGGTCAGTGGGTGTGGTTGGAAGGCTCGTCAACAGAATTGTGTACACCTGTTCCTTCCCTATATAGTTTCAGCTCTGTTTGGTGTGGAGTGTGAACTCCCGGTTGTTTGGTTTTGCTTTGGCTATTTTGAGGTTATGATTAGTTTAACTCGGTTCTGTTGGATGCTTGGAGCATTTGTTTGTTTGAAGGAATCGTGTTTTGGTTTGTTGATTTCTTATTTTATGTTCTTTATTTATATTAATAAATATCTTTGTTGCAACATACCAACCTGACTATGTCCTCCTTCCCATTTGTCACGGCTTTGAGCCGGTCGTGACAAATGTGGGGGCTCGTCCTTAAATTTAAGTCATTTGTTTGGTAAAAATATTACTCAGTTTTATTGATTTGATGATTGATTTGTTAAATTAATATTTCTGTTTGCTCTTTTGGTAATGTTTAATATTTGGTTCTATAAATTCTGGAGGATATAGTGGTTGGTTGGTTTGTTTGTTTTGTTGCTTTGCGGGAGTTCAGGGGTGTATTCCAGAAAGCAGGGTTAACTTACCGTGAACTAAACCCTGAACTTTCGGTTGATTAACCCCAAACCTTGCTTACTCGAGGTATGTGGTTCCAAAAACGCGTCCGGGAGTAAGTTCATTCAACTCAGAGTATGTTCCTGGTTAAGACTCAAGACATTCTCAACAGAGCGACGAATCGACGAGTCACTATAGAAACGGACGCTAAGAAAAAGCGCGGCAAGCTGTTTCTTTCTTCTTCTTTTGTTCATTAGTTGTTTACATGCTTAGTGCATATCGCTACCTAATTGATGGCTGTGCAATTTTTATTTATTTCCATTTAATCTTCAATCCTTGAGAAAGAATGTGAATTATATTGTTTGTTTTATGCTAATTTATATTAAGTCATATCAGATATGTATTTTGATTTAAATTTAGACATTATAGAAAATGCCGATCCATCTGTAAGATAATATAACATGTATTAAATAAAATAAATAAATATTATATATTTAAATATTTATATATTGTTAAACATTACCCTACATAGTATTTATACAGATAACTCTTATATATGCCAATAAAAGAAATAACATAATATATTGCCCTATTACTTATATTAGCGCTTTCTCATTAACATATCATATATATATATATATATATATGTGTATAATGTTGTGCGGTATCTGTAACGCCCACTGAAGGCTCGCTGAAGTGAACTAACCCTGGAACAGAACCTGCTCCGGTGCAGGTTATGTTCAGAGAGTGAGTTGCTGTGACAACTAACATACCCTGAAAGTTACCTCCATTTTTGGAACCGAAAGTTGAGGTTATCCACTTACTTACTCTTAAACATACCTGGGTATGTCACATAACCTGCTTTCTGGAATACCCCCCAGGTTTGGTAAGTATTGGCTACTCTTTGTATGGGAAGTTTATTATTGGATTTGCTTTTCTCTGGTTAGGCTTCGCGGGGTATCCTTAACGGGATACTCTGATCTTTTTTTATTTTAGTTTATTTTTTTTGTACGGTGAAAGCAGTCAGAGCAGTTGTCTCGGGAACACATCCGTGTTTTGTGGTAGTGACTCGTTAATTGGTTGCTATTGCAAACACTGGTTTATGGTGTATAAGAACCCACTGCAAGTAACTGTATGAAGATTAGGGATGAGTTTATGTAGTTTTGAAGTTTAGTTAGAGGGAATTGCTTATCCAAATTCTACCCCTCAAATATGTTTGGAAAAATTAAGTAGCCAATTTGTTGTTTGACCATGGCCTCAAAAATTGGGGAGTTTATTAGTGCTCCATCTGAAAGTTTGTTGAACGCGGTTTCTTGGAATGGTAGGGTTTTATCGTTGTTTTTGTAGGAATTTTTCTACATTGGTGGTCCCCCTGACAAACCTATTGCGAGGAGGAAAACTTTGGGTAATGGGAGGTGTAGACCGTGACTTGACTTTGTGTAAATTTGATGTAGTGACTAATATGAGATTGATCCCTAGGTTTGACGAGAAAGATGTCGAACGCTTCCTTTTGTTGTTTGAGCGTGTGGCAGATGCAAGAAAGTGGCCTGATGAGGAATGTACACTTATGTTGCAGTCTGTTTTTACAGGAAAAGCTCAAGCTTGGTGTAGAAGATGCTAATGATTATTTGACCGTTAAGAATGCAGTGTTGAGGGCATATGAATTGGTTCCAGAGGCCTATAGGCAAAAATTTAGGTCCTGGGAAAAAAAAAAAAAAAAGTCAAACGCATGTTGAGTTTGTACATATTTCACTCACTGGTGTACAGCTTCTGACGTGAAGACATTAGGTGATTTGAAGGACTTGATGTTGCTTGAACAGTTTAAAAACTGTTTCACAAAGAGTAGCAACATATATTAGTGAGAAAAGCCGACACTGTATATGAGGCAGCCATTATGGCTGATGAATATTTTTTTTTTTTTTTTTTTTTTTTTTCTGATTCATAAAACCTCTTTTGGAGAAAGTGTAAAGAAAGAATCTTGTGATCCTAGCAGGTCTTCTAAAATTGTGCGTGCTTCATCTGATCGACTACGTAGTTTCTCTGGAAAGAAAGACAGTGACAGTGTAATTATTGCCGTGCGTTTGGTCACTGGAAGAATGAGTGTCCGTCTTTAAAAGCAAAAGATGTTGCTAAAGCTTTCTGAAGATGGCATTGATCACCCAGTTGGATTCTTTTTTTTTTAGAAAGTTTAGTGCTTCCCAACTTATTCTGTGATTGAGAAGGAAGCACTGGCTCTCATTTGGGCTTTGCAACGCTTTGAAGTTATGTGGGTTCATCATGTGGGACCTCATGGTTTTTACTTATCATAACCCATTAGTTTTTCTTCATTCATTACAGAACCCTAACCAAAGGTTAATGAAGTGGTGTTTGTTTTACAGGGATACCTGTTGGATATGTGCCATATTAAAGGCACAGAGAACACAACTGCTGATGCTTTATCACGTATTCATATAGTCTAATATTATAGGATTTGTCCTATTTCCTTTATCTCTATTCTTTTCTTAAATTGCTTCCTATGCGCCAGGTTGCTGGAAGGAGTTGGAGAGTTAAGACTGCTGGAGTTTTGCAATCTGGATTGAATCTTATTTATTTTTTTGGACTGAAGCTTTGTGGAGTTATGATTTGTGTAAACTACTTTGTTCCTTTTTTTAGGGGGGGTGTGTGACGAGTCCCTCGTTACTTCCACTAAGACCGGTCAGTGGGTGTGGTTGGAAGGCTCGTCAACAGAATTGTGTACACCTGTTCCTTCCCTATATAGTTTCAGCTCTGTTTGGTGTGGAGTGTGAACTCCCGGTTGTTTGGTTTTGCTTTGGCTATTTTGAGGTTATGATTAGTTTAACTCGGTTCTGTTGGATGCTGGGAGCATTCGTTTGTTTGAAGGAATCGTGTTTTGGTTTGTTGATTTTTCTTATTTTATGTTCTTTATATTAATAAATATCTTTGTTGCAACATATCAACCTGACTATGTCCTCCTTCCCATTTGTCACGGCTTTGAGCCGGTCGTGACAGTGCAGTATCCATTGATTATCTATATACAGTTGTGCATCTCAATAAATTAGAATGTCATGGAAAAATTAATTTATTCAGTAATTCAACTCAAATTGTGAAACTTGTGCATTAAAAGCACAGACTGAAGTAGTTTAAGTCTTTGGTTCTTTTAATTGTCATGATTTTGCTTCACATTTAACAAAAATCTTGACAAATTATAATGCTTCATAAGACCAATTAATAAGAATAATTGTGAATTGTTGGCCTTCTGGAAAGTATGTTTATTTACTGTACATGTGTTTTGCTTTAATGACTGCCTCAATTCGGCGTGGCATGGAGGTGATCAGTTTGTGGCACTGCTGAGGTGGTTTGGAAGCACAGGTTCCTGTGACAGTGGCCTTCGGCTCATCTGCAGTTTCTGGTCTCTTGTTTCTCATTTTCCTCTTGATAATACCCCATATATTCTCTCTGGGGTTCAGGTCTGGTGAGTTTGCTGGCCTGTCAAGCACACCAACACCATGGTCATTTAACCAACTTTTGGTGCTTTTGGCAGTGTGAGCAGTTGCTAAATCCTGCTGGAAAATTAAATCCGCATCTTCATAAAGCTAGTCTGCAGAAGGAAGCATGAAGTGTTCCAAGATTTCTTGGTAAACGGGTGCAGTGAATAAAAAACACATTGGACCAACACCAGCAGATGACATTGCACCTCAAATCATCATACTGTGGAAACATAACACAGGACTTCAAGCAACTCTGGTTATGAGCTTTTCCATCATTCCTCCAGACTCTAGGACCTTGGTTTCCAAATGAATCAAATTCTTGAATGGATTTTGCCTGACAATCCTCACAAGGCTGCGGTTCTCTCGGTTGATTGTGTATCTTTTTCTTCCACACTTTTCCCTTGCACTCAACTTTCTGTTAACATGCTTGGATACAGCACTCTGTGAACAGCCAGCTTCTTTGGCAATGAAGGTTTGTAGCTACCCTCCTTGTGAAGGGTGCCAATGATTGTCTTCTGGACAACTGTGGAATCAGCAGCCTCCCCCTGATTGTTTAGCCTAGTGAACCAAACTGAGAGACCATTTGATGGCTCAATAAACCTTTGCAGGTGTTTTAAGTTGATTAGCTGATTATCATGTCACCATATTCTTATTTGTTGAGATGAATTTTCAGAGTGAATTGGTGGTTTTTTGTTAAATGTGAGCTAAAATGAACACAATTAAACCTTTCCATGACATTCTAATTAATTGAGATGTACCTGTATATCATCAATGTATTGGGCATAAATTACATCCTTTTTTTTTTTTTTTTTTTTTTTTCTTGTCTCAGGGTGCATGTTTTGTGCAATTATCAGAACATATATTCCCAGGATAATTGATTAATCTGACTTTTATTTTATTTATGTTTTGGAACATTAAAAACATAGTAGCAAAATATTAATTTACCATCTGGTTAAATAAGCCATGCTACTTTTAAATAAGATTAGGTGCAAAGTGTGCTTGCTATGATAAGTTGTCAAGAAACTTACTAAACAGAAATTTATTTATGACTAGCAAATGATGTTTAATGCTCTTACTTGGCAGGAGTTGCTCAATCTCCTTTGGCAACAAGCTTTCATCACACACTGTTAATCTCTGTCAAAGTGAACTTCCAGAAGGCAGAGCAACGATAAAACTCAAACACTTGTACAGGAGGGGGTTCTTTTTCATTTGTGTTCTTGCTGAGCAAAACCCTTCAGCACCCGGTGTTCACTGTGTCATTCTGCTGCAAGAAGTTCTATAAACATTTTCTAATTTAAAAAAAGAAAAAATATATGTTTTTTTTTTGTTTTTTTTGTGGTAGAGAGATCTGTACACCTGCTTGGACATTTCACTTTCTTTCTTTCTTTCTTTCTTTCTTTCTTTCTTTCTTTCTTTCTTTCTTTCTTTCTTTCTTTCTTTCCTTCTTTCCATGTTATTTTCTTTGGTGTCACTGTGAACTTGAAATCTCTGTATGGCTATTTGAGTGAAAAATGACTCAGCTTTATTGCAGACTGAAAATCAAAGGCCATGCAAAGTTTAAATGTTACTGGTTCATTTCAGCTCTGAATCCAGAAACTCAACTTTTTTTTTTGGTCCACATATATATATATATATATATATATATATATATATATATATATATATTCTTCTTCTGTAGGAACAACATCAGACGCTTGATGCTTTGAAGGAACAGTGGTTCTCACCTTTATCCCATCTCTTATCCTTGAAAAATCCATCACTGACCCTGAAACCATGGCTGGGGTCAAGCCTGAGACAGCCGCCCGTTGAATGAGTCTTGTAGTTAGCACAAAAATCCCGTGGGAGAGGTACAGAGGGTGTAGCCTTTACTGTACATGTATAAAGTTTAAGTGAAGGGTTAGGAATGGATATAAAACTCAAAAGAGTTTTATAGGTGAGATACTTGCCTGCAATGACAGCGGTCACGGTACACCGCAAGTTCATATCTCCACTGGATCTGACACTCACAGCAGTGATTCCTTTCTTTTTTTGACTTTTTGGCTACTTATTTATTTAAAAAAATCATAAAGATAGAACAGGACTCAGATCATGCCATAATTATTATAGCATGGCTCAAATGTGAGCAATTTTATACCAGCGTAAAAGACGTAGACGCAAAGTTTATTATGAGTTAATTATATCTAATAATATATATATATATATATATATATATATATATATATATATATATATATATATATATATATATATATTTATATATATATATATTTATATATATATATATTTATATATATATATATTTATATATATATATATTTATATATATATATATTTATATATATATATATTATATATATATATATTTATATATATATATATTATATATATATATATTTATATATATATATATTTATATATATATATATTTATATATATATATATATATATATATATATATATATATATATATATATATATATATATATATATATATATTTATATATATATATATATATATATATATATATATATATATATATATATATTTATATATATATATTTATATATATATTTATATATATATATATATATATATATATATATATATATATATATATTATATTTATATATATATTTATATATATATATTATATATATATATATATTTATATATATATATTTATATATATATTATATATATATATTTATATATATATATTATATATATATATTTATATATATATTTATATATATATATTTATATATATATATTATATATATATATATATATATATTTATATATATTTATATATATATATATTATATTTATATATATAGATATATATATAGATATTTATATAGATATAGATATATATACATTTAAATTATAGGCATGAAAAATTGCATTTAAATTATTTAAACATGTAACTTACACTTGCTTTGCATTGGTTCATCCATATGCCATTACGTCTAGCAACATCGCTGAGCATAATACTATAATGAACGTATTCTTGATTGACTTGAGGAGTAATCTGCACAGGTTTGGTGGTGATATTAACCTCCGCACAGATGTTACCCTCGAGGGTTAGCAGCTGGGTCTCTGTATCTATAAATATGTCCACCTGATGTTCTTCATCCCTCAAGTAAAGGCCGAAGCTCCTGCAGTGACATTTTATGGTACTTGGAAGCTTTAAACTTCTTAATATTCCGATTAATACACCTCAAAACTTAAAATTATTATTATTAGTGTTGAGAGAATGGTTCACCATTAATGCCCTCCCTTCCTGTCCCTCTCTCTCTATCTCTCTTTTTTTTTCATGATGTTTTTCATAATCATTTAGATAAACTTTTGTTTGAAAATGGAAGCTAAGTGTTTGAGAGGTTTGAGGAGAAAGAGAAATAGTTCATCTCTGCAGTACTGCATGCTCTTGTGTGACACCATATAAATGACTCCACTAATGCTGACTGACATTTCGGTTTTAACAGTGGCCAGAAAAAAAAATAAAGTGATTTGTGAAAAACATGAAATTATCTGCTCTCAATAGATGCAGAGAGAGAAAGTGCACCCACAGAGTGTTCCAGACTTCAGAGTCGTTTGAACAAGAAATAACCAGCAAGCTGAATAATGCATAATGCAGAGACACTACATTCATCCCCTGATATATGCTAACAGATTACACATGTTTTAAACTCATAATGCATTTAGTATTAACATGCTTTGCTTAAATTCATTTGATATTTGAATGTGCCAACATCAGTAATTTTTTTATGAACATTTCTCTGACCTTTAGAATTTAGGTTGTTTGCGGTACTGTACCTTTAAATGAATAGTTAACCAAAAACAAATGACAATATGCTAAAAGTTTACACTCAGGTGATCCAAGATTTAGATAAGTTTGTTTCTTCATCAGATTCAATTTGGAGAAATTTAGCATTACATCACTTGCTCGCCAAGAGACCCTCTGAAGTGAATGGCTGCCGTCAAAAAGAGAGACCGAGCATCTGATACAAACATCATAGTAATCTACAGGTAATCCATACAATGCCAGTCCGTCAATTAACATCTTGTAAAGATGGATTATGATCATGAATTAGAGTTTAATTCTGGACTCTAATTCTGATGGCCCCCATTCACTGCAAAGGATCCATTGGTTCAAGCTGTGTCCAGTGTAGACGCAATGCAATGAAAAAAAAATGACAAAAAAATAAATAAAAATAGAAATAACACCAAATAAAATTACTAAAACTTTAACTAAATTTGAAATGAAAGCTAAACAATATACAAATGAAGTCTAAGTAAAAATATTAACAAAACGTATAATAGCATATGACTGATACCAAATTAACACCGAATTAAAGTTTAATTATGTGCAATCTGAATACTGCAAGCTCCGTCATTAGCAAAGGTGTAGATTGCTACGGTTAAATCCTACTCTCCTCATCTACTTGCCAGTCTGTGGCTGTACTTGTTGTGTAAACACCCTTCACTTTCAATTATCCAGCTGACTCATGGACCCCATTTACCAATTAGACTGTGACAGTGTGGCAATAAGGAGAAAATGAACCATTAGAGGAGGCCTGCTGACCTGCGCCCTGACTGAATAACATAGCCATGGGAAAGGCTATATATAGAGCTAAGAAAAACAGTCATTAACATTATGTTTGAAGAATATGGAAATACAGCTGGAGTGTAATGTGGACATTATGGATGTACATGAAATTATTGTTAGTGAAGGCATTAATTCAGATGGTGCTTTGGCTGTCTGCAAGATAATTTACCCCTGCTTATATATCTGCATTTGCCATTGCATTACTCTGCTTTCCATTATAACTACTTTATGCAAGTAAGTGTATGTAGGCACAAGTGCACTGCCAGCACACAATAGTTGAACTTACTCATAAGTGATTTTCTTTTTGTTTATATTTGAGGTAGAATGCTGCATTGATTTGGTAAAGAATATAGTAAAAAAAATAGTTAGTAAAAAATATTATTGTAAAATTATTACAAGGTAAAATATATTTGTTGTATATTTAATATATATTTTCAAATTTAATTTATTCCTGTTTGGGCTGCTTAATATTTGTGAACACAATATATATTTTACATGATTCTCTGAAACATAAAAAGTAAAATAATAATAATAATTATAATAATAAAAACAGCATTTATTTTATAAATATTTTTGGACTAAAGTTGTTACTGCCACTTTTGAATAATTTAATGAGTCCTTGCTAAAATAATAATAATAATAATAATAATAATAATAATAATAATAATAATAATAATAATAATAATAATAATTAAATAAATAAAAAAATCATGATGTCTTTTTTCTATGCTGTTTGTAATAATTAAGGTCTAAAGACTTGCAGTGCTTCCAAGAAAAAAAGATAGAGACAAATTAATTATTTGACTTTTTTTATGGCTCTTTTTTAATGAGTTAATCTTCAAGCTCACTTGTATGTTTAAACAATCTTCTATTTCCTATAGGTTTTTTTTTTTTCCAGTCAATTCCAAAATCTCCTGAACTTGCGACCCGATGTCCTCAGCCCAGATCCTGTGTCGCCCATGGCTTTCTCTTGCCCACTCATTGCCTGCTTCCTTTCAAAAGATGAGGTGACAGAACTGGAAAAAGATAGAACAATTATTCTAGCCAGAACAATGATTCATAATTTAATACCTATAATACATTATAGGACTTTTTTTGCATGGAGTGTACATTGTCTCTTTCCTCTGAGCAGAATATAGAAATTATGTTTGAGTTCCTTAAAGAGGTCGTCCTTGGAAATTGAATGAGGCAGAACTTGTTTGATCAGCTTTCACCTACTCTGAACATTCAGCATTCAGATGATTCAAAGCAATGTAGTGTACATTCAAACTATATACTAAGATGGAGGTTTTCACTGTGATTAAATCAGTAATCGTTTAATTCGCCCAATTAGCAAACCAATACAGGGCATCACTTGAGTTCTAAAAGAACTTTTTTTTTTGTTTTTTGTTTTTTTAGCAAGGACATAAAGTATAAACCTTTAAAAATGGTGACCATGAGCTCGCATGATTTCCCAGAAGAGAAGATTTATGCTTTTGCAGCTGAAGCAGGTATGTGTCTTTTCTACTTGTGCTTTAAAAGTGTCACTTCAAACTATATGAAAAACTATAACTGCGAACAGCTTTTTACCTTAAAAGATATGAATTCATGGTTTGGAGTTATGTTGATTGCTTGTGGATTATTGTGAGGTTTCTATCTGCTGTTTGGACTCTCTGACTCTGACGGCACACATTCACTGCTTTGGATCCATTAGTGAGCAAGTGATTTTTTGCAAATCTGTTCTGGGGAAGAAAGAACAGCATATTACCCATGACTATGTCTAACCTTTCAAGGTTCCTGATGTATTTATTGCTTTAAACTGAACATTGGACAAAATTTTATTTAAACAAATCGTCAATTTGCACACCAATAAATTGTTGAATTAATCATTTATTTGAGGTGTTAATGTAGCATCTGCTGAATCAAATTCCTCACCTGACTGAATTCACAGTTTGTTTCATTTGCTGGTTACAGCACATGTAGCCATGTATCCATGCAGTGTCATTGCTTAGCGTTGTGATGGAGCTTGCTAATCTTCCACTGCCAAGTAACACCTTACTGTTCTTTTTAGTCTTTGTCAAGCCATTAGCTAGGGACACATTAGGGACATCAGACTGTGATCTTTTTTCTCCTTGCCTGTCATTGATTAAAAAGGGCCATGTATTTATTTCACCTCCACAGTAGCCAATTCGTCTGCTTGACAGATAGTTCTGCATATACCCTATCAGGGGGTCCATTTATTTAAGTGTCGAAGAATTAGATTAGGGCCAAGAGGACCGATTTCATAGTCACGACTGGGCTCAAGAAAAAAAAAAAGTTAAGATGCAAACATAAATGCACATCCTGTCTGCACTGTATATATATATATATATATATATATATATATATATATATATATATATATATATATATATATATATATATATATAATTATTATTTTTTTTTTTTTTTTTTTTTACTTGTGATTTCTAAGTGATTTTTATTTTACAACAATATAATAGAATCAATATAGCAGAATCTGACTGTGCTGTAGTAGATGCATTAAAATAAAAAATAATAATTACTGTTTTTTTGTGCGTATGTGTGTTTTTGGTGTGTTTTTATAAAATACGCAAACGAGCCTCCCACAGCACTTGCATTTGTCTCTCTTGTTTTACTGAGTAATTTCAACACTTTGATTCACAGATTAGCACTTCATTTTCATACTACATTCTCACAGCACTAATAAATAGAGACTTTGCATCTGCGGTCTTCATTTCTGCACATTTATAGCAATTTAAAATGAGTAGTGTGCACATTTAGTATGTAAAATAATCATATTTTAATCAGCTATATTGATCTAACTAACTACTTTAACAAACTTTCCAATGGAACACGTTTGGTATATTACAAGCAGAATGCAGAGCAGCAGAGGGTATAATGGCAGTGCAGCTAATCAAAAGCAGCGGTTGGCTAAACCAATTACACATGGCTGGTCACCCAGAGGGCATTATTGAGCCCCACACAGGTTTTATACATGATTAGAGCAGACAGTTGCAGCTACTCTCAAACTGCTATTCTGCGGTGTGTTTGTTAAACTGTGTGTTTGTTAAAAAAGTTAAGCAGTGATTTCTCTCCTGATGGTTTTAAGCATGTTGGAAAGTAGTTATGTATGTCCTTGCATGGACTAGTGCGAAATCTGAACTTCTGGGAAGCTTTCATACCCAGTATGAAGCTTTAGTGCTTGATAGTCTAATTCAGAGTACAGAAGAGAACATAACAATCGTGAGGCACCATTTACAGCCTCCCACTCAGGAGAACACTTTGCGGCTCAGTTAAATTGCTACGGTTATTGCCAGAACCAATCATAGTTTTTGTCCAGGAGGAATTTCAGGAGGACGGTGACCAGTGTGGAATTGTCTTGATGTCCAGAATGTAATATTGAAGAGGAATTAAATCACTCTATAAATGTGTGAATAAATGAAATGATATTTGGTGGGCTGAGTTAAGTGCTGGACTGTTGTGCAACGTTGCTGTGCCGTCAGCAAGAAATAACCAGCGTGTATACAGTACACACATATATATATATATATATATATATATATATATATATATATATATATATATATATATATATATATATAATGCTTTAGTAAAAGAGAAACTGGAGGCTATGTTGTGTTTCATTTAATTACATAAATGACCTAATTATAATAAAGTATTATATAAAAAAAAAAAAAAAAAACATATATAGTGTTGGGGGAAAAAATACTTATTACTCCCAAAATATTGCATTACTCCCTAAAAAAGAAACTAATTACAGTGTATTATTTAGTTGTTTTACTTGACTTGTTTTATATTTAATTTAATTACATTAATGTTATAAGTTGAGATTTAGGCTACAATAAATATTTTAACTGCTACTTTGTAAAAGGAAAAGCACCTTATTCACCTAAGTGTTTGCAAACCAAATGTTATTATAATTTTGTTCATATAGCAGTAGACCTACTTTTAAATTAAAAAAGTGCACAATACACTACTTTTGAATGCATTATTAATTTTGTGCATAACAATGCAATTAACTGCAATTGCAATTAGTTGCCCAGCTCTAATAGATATACATATATGCATGTTTATTGATGCACTGATTTCTTTTTTTCTTTTCTTTTCTTTTCTTTTCTTTTCTTTTCTTTTCTTTTCTTTTCTTTTCTTTTCTTTTCTTTTCTTTTCTTTTCTTTTCTTTTCTTTTCCATTCCATTAGTGATTTGAAACCTATTTCTGTTGCAAATGTTTAAATACAGCGAAGTGCCAACATTATGTAAATCTTCACACATTTTTGATTGTTCTTGCATTAGATTAATTATGTTAACTTTGTGTGTTAACATTGCTATGCACATTCACACCATACTAGGATTTATTTTTAGATGACATTAACAGTAGTAGCTGCTGCATGATTGGATTCAAGTAAAGCTGCCAGTGAAAATGCCAAGTTCATTACTGCCTTGAGGGCAAGTTAATCAAGTCAGTAAAGTCACTAACTAAAATGAGACCAAATGAGATCCTGATTCTGTTAATACATCCATTCGAATGGGTATTGAATAGCCTAAAGAGTACTACTCATACCTCTGTCTCGATCAGACAATGTTTGTTTCTGGTGCATAACAACATGCTGACATTTACTAAGTTTGAGTTCTGGATCTTATATTGGTTTGGTTTTATAGAAGCTTCAGTTTTGTGGAATCAACATTATCATATATTTGTGTGTTTCAGCCACTGGTCCACATGCAAAAAGAGCCCTGAAACGATTTGAAAACTGGGGACAACCTACACCTTAACAGCACAGCAATGTAACAACCTCCTGTGATTTAATCGCTGCCAGTGTGAATTCTCCTCTAGGAGTAAAAAGAAGGAGAACGTTCACATCTCAAACTCTTGTAATGGTGCTTCTGAGCAGCACTCTTGTCCTCCAGGCATTGCAGTGTCTATGTTGTGAAGCTTCGGTGCCCTCTGAGACTGTTTTAATAATGTGAGATGCTTCAGTATTTTGTTGGAATATGCGGTGTACCACAGTAAACCTTATAGATGTAGCTCCCTCAGGCTCCAGAGCAGTGTATGGCTTGGAATGTTCTATATAAAGTCTGTATTGTGTTCAGCCTCTGTGAGTTGGTTTGCTCTTTGGAAAAGGTCACGGCCGCCTCAATTTTTACACCTCAGTTTGTCTGGAATGAATGTACTAGCACACTTAAAACAACAAAATTGCCGCCATCTCGTATGTCACCGCAGCATTACTGTGTCTAGTGGAGAGCCATATATATGTCACATTCACCAGGAAAAGTGCTACAGCTGGTGTCCGTCATTGGATCAAATTGGCAATTACCTAGATTTACAAAAAATGCAATGCTGTCTCGACACAATACCATGACCAGCTGTGATTGGCGGTTTGTGTTGGTGCACTCTGACTTGTGATAAAACTGGCAGGGAGAGCGGGGCTGGGAACGATAGGACATACCTGTCCGGACCCCTTCAGCTCTAATGAAGGAAAGGTGAGGGGCTTCTTGGTATTCTCCTGCAGCAGTCATTAGGGACAGTGGGACTGGTCTGCGGGCTTCAGGTTAGCACAATTAAACGGCTGTCTCGTCAGCTTAGCTTGAAAGTTGCCAGTGTGAAATTAATAGGTCTCTACTGCTTTTGTGCAACTCCGAGCTGCTCATTTTTCCCCAGCGGTAGGGTCAGAGGCTGAGTGTCCAGGGAGAAAGCAATAGAAAAGAGAGGAGAAGGCCAGCTGAATTAAGAAACTGGAGGATATGGAGAGACTAAAGCATAAGGAGAGAAAAGAAATGTGCGTGGAAAGCATATCTTGGGCTTTTTCACTCAAAGAGATCTACTGTATGATACCGGAAGAAGTATGTCTGTTGCCAAAACTTAAAAGGACTTTTCATGCAGATTCCAACTCGTGCCATAATCACTAATCAATAGGCCACAGCTCTGACCAGATCAATATATTTCTCAGGTTCAGTGTCGTTCCCAAGCGCATAATGCGGTGAAAATCAAGCGCTGAAATGTGGTGTGACATTTCACTCTTTCATTTGAATACATAGTGTCATAGTTTGCATAATATTAAAATATGATATTATTAACAAATATTTGAATTACATTTTAGATACTTATTAAATATAATGTATAATAATGCTTTCTCTACAATACAATTAATTTACATTTAGTCAAGAATATTTTAATATGATAAATGCAGTATATTTTTACATGCAGACCCAAACACAGTATATAGAAATTATATAAACCATCATATAATCATAACATTATTGTTATTTAGAAAAAATGCAAGTAACCAATATTTGTATTTTCTAAAGTTTTATTTAGTTAGTTAGTACCCTTCAAAAGTTTGGGTTTGGTAAGATTTTTTGTGGTGTTTTTGAAAGATTTTAAAAGTATTTTTCCTCAGTGACTTGATTTGATTAAATATATAAATAAAACAACAGTATTGTGAAATATTATTACATTTTAAAATAACTGATATTAAACCTACATTTAATAATAACTGCAGTCTTCAGTGTCACATGATCCTTCAGAAATCATTATAATTTTCTGATTTGCTGCTTACAAAAAAAAAAAAATAATAATAATAATAATAATTTGACCCACACTTTGATGGTTTTATATTAACCTGCATTGTTTAATTATTCATAATAATAATTAGTACCGTTTATGTGGCATATTAGTAAATCACAACCCTTAATAAAAACTTAAATATCTCACACACATTGTTACGCTCATCTTCTCACTACTTCGGTCCAGTACTGAAGGGAAACTTCAGTGAACCTTTATTAATGGTTCCATCACTGAATGACCATAATAACAATGAGGGTCATGATTGGACCCTTTGGTCGGGTAATAAAAGATTTTAGACTGGAGATGGGATGCGATGGGCCGCCCATTGTCTTCCAGCTACACGCAGATGGACAAGGCTAATGGCCTGTGATGCAGGCTACCGAATAAAACCTGTCAGCACCACTGATCTATAATATAGATCAGTGGTCAGCACGCTTAGTAATGTGCTGAGTCCTAACAGCGGAGAGGTCATCTCAGACGGGTGATGGGGTGGGAAGGGGGTCGCATAGCACAAGATAGAGGCACTTATTTGATGCTGTTTGGGTTTGACAGAGAAATTTTTGTTGGGTTGCCAGGGGATTTGATTGGCTCAACTGTTGCCAGAGACAACCACACAAGCACCTCAGGTTAGTCACGTGGAAGACAATTTTGGATATGCTCTCTGTGTGGATGTTACAAAAGGCTTTCTTTATTTTCACTGAAAGTTTCATTTGTGGGAGGTTGTACTTTGTTTTTGTTGTTTTCACATGAAGTAGTAGTGTGAATTATTTTCTAAGGAAGGCAACCTTTTTTTTCAGTTTTAGAGCTGAAAATTGGTTGAGATTACTTTTTCCTTCAATAAATAAATAAACATTTGGAGAGTAAGACTCTTTTGTCACTGTACCTCTTTCATGAATAAAATACTAACTTTAGTTTTAATTTAAATTTATTTATTTATTTATTTATTTATTTATTTATTTTATTATTTATTTTGTGCAGTGACATTTAAATTAAATGGATCAGGTATCAATTTATATATACAAAATTAATTTTACAAATGTTAAATGTGCATTTTAATTAATAATTAAACTTTTAAATATCTCTATTTGTCAGTTTTGTCAGTGATTTAGATTTGCTTGCTTGTTTGTTTTACTTTTAAATAGCGTCAAATAAGTCTATACCTCAGTTTTGAATGAATGAATGAATGAATGAATGAGATGAATGAATGAATGAATGATGCAATTTTATTTTATTCTTGATCTGACTTTGTGACATTAGTCTGAAAAATGCAAGAATCTTGCTAGAAAGTAATGCAACAAGACATCATTAAGCAAAAGTGTTCATGTCCCTTGTTTTCATTTTCTGACATATTGCATGTGTTCACACAATTCTTTCTAGTGCTAAGTATTCATGCAATAACTACTGCTGTTACCTGATTTTATTGTTTAAAACATATTCAGGTAAAGTTTAACTCAGTGAGATCACACCATCGGGATGCAACACCTTCCCACAGAGGTTTCATCAAGTGCTGCTGTTTCTAAAGTGAAGGTGACACGCAGGTGAAACTATTGTGGCTTCAACACATTTGTCTTTACTGCTCTGCATTATACATCATTGCAGATAATGATTCTCTCTAAAGTTCTCTGCAGAAATCTATTTAAACTTTTTCTTGTTCTTTTGTAGGTAATACACTGAGATGAGATGACACATTTTATTCTCAATCAACATTCAGAAATATGTGTTTGAGTAATGACTTAAAGGTGAATATTCTCCATAGCATCTCTTTATTGATGACTCTAAAGAACCTGCTGTGGAATGGAAAGTTTCCTTGGATGTTAAAGGTTCTTCATGGACCCATGAATGCAAATAAAAGAACTTTATTTTTAAAACTCCTTAAAATAAAGGTCCCTTTATAGTCAAACCTTTTCGATTACAGGGTTCTTTCACGACTAGAAAAAAATTTATTTTAAGAATCGATGACTGAAAGGAACCAAAAAATGTTTCATCACTCTCTACTTACTAGGACTTGAACTATGTTTTTGTGTGTGTGTTGTTTTTGTGACATATCAGGACACAACTCTGTATAATGACATGGGTATGATACGGGTATTACAAGGAGAGGGTGACTTATGAGGACATAACCATGTCCCATTTTTCAAAATGCTTATAAATCATACAGAATTAGTTTTATTTATTTATTTATTTATTTATTTATTTTTTTTTTTGAGAAAGTAAAAATGCACAAAGTTTCCTGTGAGGGTTAGGTTAGGTGTAGGGTTGGGTGCAGGGCGATAGGATATACAGTTTGTACAGTATAAAAACCATTACGCCTATGGGATGAACCCACTTTTCATAAAAACAAACGTGTGGTGTGTGTGTGTGTGTGTGTGTGCAAGCAAAGCAATATTTTGTTCTGTCAGTCCAGATTATTGAAGGTTATCTGTATTCTGTGTATATTAGACTTTCAGTCAGTCTCTCTCTCTCTCTCACTCTCTCACTCTTTCTCTTCCATCATTCTAATTGCATGTAGCTGCACTGATTTATATTGGGTCAAGAAGTGGAGCCACTTTTACAGTGTTTACACACTCGTAGCTCAACTGAGAGTCCTTGAACTATCAAAGGGCTCCATCGGAGGACCACTGGGGCCCCCAACCTGACACTCTTACAGACATGCACAAGTGCTCACCTCCCTCTCTGTGTTTACTAGAAGAGTTAAAAGCCTTACAGACTGCGAAATTATTATATTTCCCCACTATCACACCATCTTGCCACAGACCATGAATAAATGCAAAACAATCACTACAGGCCTGTTTTAAACACTAGGGTTTTTTCTTCTTCTAAATTTTCCCGTTTTCTTGTGGATTCAAATGGGAAAAGAAACATTTTAGATGAGTTAGCACTTGAGTAGATGAGACGTCAAAAAGAGGCCTGTTCCTATGGAGACACGAGCGAGTCAAACCATAGCGCTTTGAATCTCTGACACGCAGTTCCTCAGAATAAAACAATGTGCATTTGCGGCATCATTACCGGAGCGTACACTAAAAGAACTGCTCAGAGGACATGTTTTCACTCTCATTGTTCTGTAGTTTCCCTTTGTTGGAAACGTTATAATAACATTTATTTCTCTCAGGCAGAGTGAACCGATTTCTCTCTGTTATTCAAAAGCAGCCACAACTGGCATGTAGATAAATCTGATCTCACTCAAAAAGACATATTGCTATGATGAACAGCTGCATTTTTACATGCACTTTAAGAGATGCTCAAACAAAACTGGAAAACAGCAGTCTCGACTAGCATAGCCACACTGCAAATATAACAAATACAACTTGTTTTTAAATCTGTATATCTAGCTATCTAGCTAGCTAGTCAGCTATCAGTTATGAACCCCTAATGTTAATATTAATTAAAAAAGTTTAAGATGGAAAAAAAGCAAATCCTGATCCTCTTTGTTTGAGTCAAATACATTTTGCATGTTTTCTTTTAAGTAAGTCAGATTTTGTGCTGTATAATTTCACGATTCTCACCTCAACTTTCATTTGTTTGTTCTGTTCAGGCACTTCATGCAGTGCTGAATGACATTCTTCATTGTGTCTGTAGAGTTAATGAAACACTTCTTGCAATATTCAGCACCTGTGCTGTCAGTGCCTCTGGGACCCGCATAATCTTTGCATTCCTCCATATTCAGGTTCGCCACAAATGAAGCATCTCTCCTCTGAAGGTAAACAGAGGTCATGTCTGACAGATGGCAATAGTTAAAAGTGGAATAAAGGTGGCAGAGGCTCTTAAAATTCATGCCGTGTTTATTCCTGATGCGATTTTCTCTGATCATAATGGAAGACAGAAAACAATGCATGGCGATAAGATTCCCAGGTTTTGTTCTTATTGATTGTGAGTCAGCACCTTTATGGCAAACTCCATCTACCTCCATAATGACCTTCTGCATCTCTAGTTCAACTTTATCTTCTTTCAGCCTTCTTTATTTATTCCACAGGTGTGTATAGAATTTGCAGATATGCATATATGCAAAGACTCATGGTTTGACACTGTGGTTCTGCTGTTGTTTTATGGTCAAAGTAGTTATACTATGAACCTAACCTGCAGTGGATTCAGTGAATTCTTAACTAAGGTCAGCTGGCATTAGGAAATGGATTTTAATGTTTAATCGATTAAATATGTTTCCCAATGCCTGCATTTCAATGAATGACAGCGTTCCACTTCTCGGTGGTAATTACTTTTTGTGCTTCATTAGTGATGATTAAATTTCGCCATAAAAGCTGTAAATGACTTGACTTTAGGTAAACACCCCATCTGGGATTGATATATGAATAAATTTCTCTCTTATATAATGGCTTTGGCTTTCATTTAGTCCTCTGATAAACTGATGCTGCTTTATGTGTATAGTTGTATTACATATGTATAGTTCCAATCATCTCTGAAATTTCTGATCGTTTTTTTTTTTTTTTTTTTAGAAAGAGAATGAAAGAATATCAGAGTTAAATTTGAAAGGGTAAATAAGGCCCTCCAGAGTTCGAAGGGAGGAAATGTCTTTGTCTTTCTTAATTCGCGTAATGGCAACTCACACAGTTC